>NW_005841975.1:1841349-1854731 GCF_000455745.1 Alligator sinensis | reverse complement strand
CTGCCCCACTTGTACCACTTGCTGAGAAAGTATCACTGTTAGAACGGGCTTGGCCAGCACTGCTCCCAAGTGCATACCCAGGGCTGAGATCTTGACTGCATCCCTGGGCACCTGCCATAAGCAGCCACAGGTCCCTGGGGTTCGATCCTAGTGTTTGTGTGTCCTTACTGTTCATTTCTGATTTGGTGTCAAGCTGCCACATAACCTGGCATCCTCTCTGCCCTCTTTTCCTCCTTTCCCAGGGTTAGATAGAGTTTTTCCTCACTGCTTTTTTTTTTTTCCAAGAAGAGCCTTTGATAACTTTGGAGGAAGCATCTTTGTTATACTATACCCTGTTGCAATTTGGGAGATTGAAATAAAAAGACCATCTGTTAGTTCCCTTCTGTCACACCGGTTGCAGAGTCCTTCTTCCCTGTTTCTGGTGGGCTGTCCAACCAGTTGTTCTTGCATAATTTATCCTTGGTGTGGACTCCTCCTGTATAATCAGGCACCAGAAGGCGCACAGCAGGTCTAGGAGATTTTGGGTAGCTGATGTTGTATTCAGAGGTCAGCCATATCCATCCCTTCTTATACTTCATTTCAGTTGCACATCAAACAAGATTCCACTTTCACCATCTTGTGCATTGCTTCTTGCAGCTTAAAGATTGTGCTACTGTCACTTGTGTTTCTGGTATGTATAATTTCTTTGAGGAAGTTCAGCTGGAGGTGTATGAGATTCAGATGCAAAGTCTGTTTTTTCCAGAACATGTCAGATAGTTTCCCTTTGTTTTGGTTTTCTTTGGTTGTTTTAGTTCTCCTTGGGGGCGAGGTGGGGAGGTACAAAATTCAAACTCTTGCTTTCCATTAACAGTATTTTCCTATATATGAAAAGCTACATTAGTGCCTTTACTAAGAGATCCAGAATGCCTCATTTCACAAAAAGGACAGTGCAGAATTTTGGGTGACCCTTACTTGTGCTGTGATTTAATGAGTCAGCAACATCATTAACAGATAGCAAGTCCCTTTATTTATTTTTTAAAATTCAACTGATGAATCCCCCTCACCCTGTGCATGTGCACGCAGGTTTATTCTGGTTCATGACTGGGACCCCTACATGCTACAGTAATACTGTATTTTCTTGCATATATATAAAAAACACCTTGTTTTGAAGAGATAGGATGAAAAAAAATATTCCTTGCAGAAACCCAGTAGCAGGAGCCAGGATGCTTAGCCTGCTGCTAGCCTTTTGTGTCAGATGGGACCTACAGACTGACCCAATGTGTTGTGTCCAGGGCCATGTGCTGGGTCCAACTCTGCGTGCTGAGTCAGACCCCATGGGCCATGTCTTCCCCTGTGGTGGGTCTTACCTGGCACGCAGGGTCTGACCCCGGCTGCAGACTGACCTGGGTGCTGGCTCAATCTGACTCATGGTGCTACATCACCTGGTTGAGGGGCTACCTGTGGGTCTGGAAATTTGGCAGTGGGGAGCAGTGGCAGTGTTAAAAAAATTAAGAAACAAATCATTTCCCATGTTTTACCAGCTAGCTTTGGTGAGAGGTACAGGTTAGGTGTGAGAAAATACAGTGATGATAATACCTATTTTCAACTTCAGGACCTTGAAGGTTTCCATTCGAAGGAGGAGATGATAGAGTCTGTTACGTTTTGATGTATTCCTCTTCACTTACAGACAATATGTAAAGTCTGGTTTCCTTGAAGGTGGGAGGAATCACGTAGACAGGAGATAGAGATAGGAATAGCTCTGAACCTCTTTCTAGCTAGCACTCAGCCCAACTCACTTTATCTCAGGACCACACTACCAGTGGTCATGTAAGTAATTTCAGTATTTCCTACCTGTACTTTCTCTCTGTTTCTCTGGTCTTTTCTGCTTCTCTGGCAGACATACGAATCTTCACCAGCCAGCAGCCATTGAACACCCTCCGCCTCCATATGCGATGCACATACCTCTCTTTTGGTAGGTGACACACACCTGCATTTGGGGTGGGACAGTTATCTCAGCGAGCTGCTGGCATCCAGGACAGCTCTCATACCTATCTTCAGTGAGGGGCACAGGTACACCTGCAACATTACAGCAATAACAGATAACAAGCAGGCTCAAGGAACAGTGAGGTTGGTGTTTGGAGAGAGAACGCCCTCCATGCTTGGAGAAATATGTCAGAACTGCACACCTCTGATGAAATTCTGGCTCTACTGAGGGTGGCAGCAAAACCCGTTTCCTTCAGTAGAGCTCAGACTTTGCCCCTTGTCTCTTCAGCCACTCCCAGAGCACAGTTATGCTATGGTAAGAAGTGCCCTCAGTTGCCTTTTTGCTATCTTAAACTGGATGCATATTGCTCTGAAAAGGGAATAAGGGTGGCCAAAGACATGCAGGGCATGTCTACATGTTCATTAATGCGCAGTAATTACTGCGCATTTAGTTTAGTACTTGCTTAATGAAGTACTAACTAAGTGCACAGTAACTATAGTTACTGCGCAGTAGCATTGCCAAACTTGTTTTTCTGATGCTTACTGTACAGGAGCCTAATACTACTGCGCAGTAGCGTATTAGCACGATTTTTGCTTGGCACACTCCTGCACAGTGTTATTAGGCTACTGCGCATTAAGCGTCTCATGTAGATGCGCCTGCAGTCTATGATCCTGGAGGCTGCATCCTGACAACTATGTTTATGATGTCATTCCCATTCAAGTGCCTTCCTAATGGCTGTGACTCACCCTCAGCCAATCACCTGGCTGTTGTTGTCAGTCCTTTCTTTTTCCTTAAATTGTTTTTAATCGCAGGCACACAGTTGATTTATCGCCTTCCACTCCATCTCCCCTCAGCTCCAGTTTTTTACTAATAAATAGAAAAGATTTAAATGGTCTACTGTGCTGCCATGCCAAAGTATTTTCTTTATTGTGCGGTCATGACAGCGGAAAGTATGAGGATTATTGGATTAAGCCCTGCCGCGTATTTACTTGCCTTTTCACAGACAGATCAATCTTCTCCCTGCTCTATATCTTGTCACACAGGAAAGCAGTACCTGAAGGGAAGCCAGGATGCATTAAGTCCTGGTGTTTAATTTGCTTCTACTACTCAAATAATTTCAAAATGAACTTCCTGGACTCTGTTGAGTAAGGAAAGTCTCTGCAGCTGGAGGTCATCTCAGCAGCTGAAAGGGTGGCATGAGCATGGAACTAGCGATCTGTCCAGGGAATGGAGTCAGAAATCCATCCAGAGGGTCAGGCAGAGTACGAGGTCAGGAGGCTGGCCTGGTCAGGCATCCAGGAGATCAGGCCAGTTCTGGGTCAGGCAGAATACGAGGTCAGGAGGCTGGCCTGGTCAGGCATCCAGGAGATCAGGCCAGTTCTGGGTCAGGAGGCTGGCCTGGTCAGGCATCCAGGAGATCAGGCCAGTGCTGGGTCAGGCAGAGCACGAGGTCAGGAGGCTGGCCGGGTCAGATATCCAGAGAAGCCGTCAGAAGCAGCAGAAGGCAAGGGTGCAGCAGCCTACACACTATGTTGCACCTTGTTGCCTGGACACTTCCTGTTCTGGGTCAAGGGTTTATATGGGAAGGGGTGAGTGAGGGGTCCATCCAGTTGACCTTGGATGGACACTCCAGTGGCAGGGAGTCGGCGTCTGCCTACGCCCAGATGTGGGGATTCTACCTACCTGCCTGCCCTAGTCCTCAGCTGGGTGGGTGGCAGACTGGGTTGAGCTACTGCCTTGGGCAGGCTGAGACTCTGAGTTCAAGGTCACAGCCTGAGGTTATCCTGTACTCAATGACCCCTTCTAGAGGGTGCTGATCCAGGTTTTCCAAAGTGATTCTTGTGGAAATTTTGTACCAGATGTGGGGCATGGGCCTTTTTCTACAGGTTCCTTTGTGCGTTCCTTTCATCTGTACCCCTTCCAGTGTACTAGGTATTGTAATTTTCCTTGCTACCATCTTGAGTCCAGGTTTTCTTTGACCAAGCACTCTTCCTGGCTGTGAACCTTTACAGGTGATGGAGGAGGTTGGGATCTGTGAGGGAGTGTGTTTTCTGTGTAGGGCTTGAACAAGGACGCATGAAAGATTGGGTGGATTGTCAGTGTTGCGGCAACCTGTAAGTTGAAAGTGACTGGATTAATTTAATGGGTCATACAGAAAGTTGTGATGTACCTGTGATCCAGTTTCTGCGCGGGCCGGTGGGTGTAGAGGCGTTCTGTGGACAGCCATGCTTTCTGCCCTACTGAATAAGCAGGCCCCTGCCGATGATGTTGTTCTGCATGTCATTTGTATGCTTCTTTTGCCTTTTCCAGCTGGGATGTTGTACCCGGTCCATAGCTGCAGGGTTATTGGAGGTGATGGGTAAAGTGGGGTGTAGCTGGGGATGGAACCTAAAATTGGCAAAGAAGGGCCATTGCCCAGTTGAGGCATACGTGGAGTTGTTATAGGCAAACTTGTCGAGTGTTAGCAGAATGCCTGGAAATTGTCTTGCTGGAAATTGAGGTATCAGCAGAGGCACTGCTCTAGGACCTGGTTTTTTCTCTCTATTTGACTATTTGTTTGTGGGTGGTGTTGGCTACAAATGTCCAACTCGGGATCCTTAAAATTCTAGTTTATTAGGCAGATTGAAACACTGTAATCATAAACCTTGGGGCTGGTGTCCCCCCCCCCACACACACACAGTTCCTTCTGGCTGGACAGGTCTGGTTGAGATGGAGATCAAGAGGGCGCCCCTGAGGGTCACTTTTCACTGCCTTTTATCTGTCCCTGTCAGACTTTGGTGACTCCCCGGTTTTCAGGTTTGCCTAATCCAGGGGTCATTGACCCTCGTGGGACTTCCCCCCACTCGGTGGCTACTGGATGGCATCTGTCAGCCCCAGGGGTCGTCCTCATGTACGTGCAGGTTTGGGAGTCCGTTGATGAATTTAGAATAGGGCTCTGGGAGTGGTCGATCTGGAGATATTCAGCCCAAAAGTTGTTCTCTGGCGTTAATTAACTCAGGCCAGGGCTTCTAGCCCTTGATCAGTGATGTTTAGAGATTTCCGAGTTGTTACATTGTCTTCTATTGAGTTCTTCCCTTGGTTGATCTGCAGCTTCCAGGTGATAATTGCTGCCTGCTACTATGTTACACAGTCAATCACTGATTCACTCACTCTTTCAGAGGCCAGCCTGATACAGGGAAGGGCAGTTTGATTCCTGCCCTTGTTAACATTGTTACAATGTATAACATATTCAGTTGAAAGTTGAAAGGTGAGGAGTATAAAATATAAGCTACAAATGCCATGGCACACAAATAGATAAAAATACCAAACTACAAGGGGAGATACAAAATGCACACACACAAATTTTAAAACACAATTCCTTATCTTAAAGTGAAAGAGAGAAGAAGAAGAAAAGGTAGAAAAAGAGAAACATATCCAAAGAGGGGAGAGCAAATGCAGGCAAGAGGAAAAGGGGACTTTCTGCTACAATGGTACATGGATGAGAGCTGGGCATGGACTCCCAGAAAATGTGGGGCCTCACATCAACATCAGGGAATGTGGCCCATGGTTGGAGGCTATGTGGTCTGGGATATCATGAAGGTGAACCACATGGTCCAACCATAATTGGGCTGTATCTTTAGCTGGGGGCAGACCTGTGCATGGCATGAAGTGGGCCCTTTTGGTTAACTGGTCTGTCACTGTCAGGACTGTGGAATATCCATCGGCTTTATGCACCCATATTATAAAGTCTAGGGAAATGGTACACCAGGGTCGCAGGCCAATGGAAGAGGTTGGAGGAGCCCACAGGGTTTCTGTGTGGATCTTTTAACGTGGGAACAAAGATCACAGAAGCAGACAAAGCTTCGGACTGTCTCATGCAGGTGAGGCTATCAGAAGTATGAGGCAAGCAGTTGATAGGTCTTTTCTGTTCCCTAAGTGTCCTGCTAACACCGAATCGTGGCTTACACAGAGTATGGTCAGTCTGGGCAGACCTAGAGGCACGTAATTCCTACCCCGAGTGAATACGATCCCCTCCTGTACCTGGTAGGGTTGTCAAGAGAGAGCAGCCTGCTCATTAGGGGGAATTTCTTCTCGGGTGGTAGCTTGAAGGAGGGTCAGCAGGTCTGTGGGTTGTGTAGCACTGATGACCTTGTGTTGACTGGCCTTCCAACAGTGTTGCTGGCAGTAGCCTTAGTTCAAGTGGACTTCCCAGGCTTCCCGCCTGACTAATGGGCCATGGCACACGAACCAGGGAAACACCAGAATCAAGGGGTAGTGCAGGGAGTGAATGGCATCAAAGTGTATGGTTTCCCTGCATCCAAGGAGATTAATTTCCAGGGTGGTGGTCTCCTACTTCATAGGCCCTGAAGCCAGAGGTGAGCCATCTATGGTCTCTATGGTTTCAGGTTTCTGTCAGCACCTTAGCAGGATTTTTAGACCTCATGCCATGGCCTATGACAATGGTTTTGAACCTTTTTTTATTTCTGGACCCTGTAAAATTCGAACGGAGGTGAGGCTTTGAATTGTAAGTGGGGGTATTCATATTTTTGATTGATTATAGTTATCTTTTGCATACCCATTAGACATAGTCTGCAGACTCCCAGGGGTCTCCAGCCCCAAATTGAAAATTGTGAAATTACCCACAGCTCCACAGTCCAACAGGGTGGTCAACATGGGGAATGAGCAGTTCTGCTCTAAGATGAGGAGAGGGGCAGATAGTAGTACTTGGGGCTTGGCTTGCCACAGATTTCATGGACTGTAGGTGCCTTGGGGACTTTGACCAGCCCTGAGCTGATCCCCTTCACCAAGCCCAGGATCACTTGCTGACCTTGACCCCCTCTCATGGCACTTGCTGACTTTGACCCCCTCTCATGGCACACTTGTGTCCTGGGACCCCACCCTTGCTCCGGCTGCTGGCAGTGTTCCCATTGTGGTATTCCCCATAGCGGAGCCCCTAGCCCACTGGCATGGGGTTGGGAGCAACCATAGCAGGGTGAGGCCCCAGAGGTCAATCTGAATGGCCAGGTCCACAAATGCAGCCAATTTGAAGGGTAATTCTACCTAAGCCAGTTCATCCTTGATCTCCCCACGCAGATCTCCTCCTCCACCTAGGGAGGAAAAATGTCCAGCACACCTACAGCGTAGGGAATGACCTGCTGGGTGGCACGGAAGTGGAAAGGGATCTTGGAGTCCTAGTGGACTCTAAGATGAACATGAGTCGGCACTGTGACAAAGCCATCAGAAAAGCCAATGGCACTTTATCGTGCATCAGCAGATGCATGACGAATAGGTCCAAGGAGGTGATACTTCCCCTCTATCGGGCGCTGGTCAGACCGCAGTTGGAGTACTGCGTGCAATTCTGGGCGCCGCACTTCAAGAGGGATGCGGATAGCCTGGAGAGGGTCCAGAGAAGGGCCACTCGTATGGTTAAGGGCTTGCAGACCAAGCCCTACGAGGAGAGACTGGGGCACCTGGACCTCTTCAGCCTCCGCAAGAGAAGGTTGAGAGGCGACCTTGTGGCTGCCTATAAGTTCATTCCGGGGGCACAGAAGGGAATTGGTGAGTATTTATTCACCAAGGCGCCCCCGGGGGTTACAAGAAATAATGGCCACAAGCTAGCAGAGAGCAGATTTAGATTGGACATTAGGAAGAACCTCTTTCCTGCATATGCAGGAGGTCCGACTCGATGATCTATTGAGGTCCCTTCCGACCCTAACATCTATGAATCTATAAGATCCCAGGTGAAGTAAGTAGAGTTGGGCTGCCTCTTTCCAGTGCATGTCTGCTGTATAGCAGCAGAAGAGGGAAGCATATGCCATAGAAAAATCTTCCCCCTGTTACAGGGACCATAGCACGAGATCCACCACCTGGGCTGCGTGAGGGTCTCCAGACATGACCATGAAGTCCTTAAGGAATGCTTCCCAATTTTGGAGGACCAGACTATTGCACTCCACGAAAGATGAAGCCCATTTCAAAGCTTCTCCTGTTAGGAGACTAATCACTGGGCTCACCCTTGCCAAGTCCCAGGAGTAGAGCTCAGTTTGGGATACAAACAGTATGCACCATTGCATGAGGAACCAGCAGAAATGCAGCCAGTCACCACTCTCTGGTTAAGTTCCAGGCAAGCATGGTTCCTGGTGGGGAGGCTGATGTGTGGAAACCTTGCTGTGGAGCTGGCAGACCTGAGAGTGTAGGGAGTGATTCTCTGCCAACAACTGCCAGACCATATCTTCTAGTGCTTGGCAGGCAAAGGCCATCTGCACCGGCTGGTCTGGCCTGAGTGGGTTGGGGGGCCCTGGTATGGAGTTTATTTCCATGCTGAGCCCCACGTAGCTGCGTGTGGTGATCCAGGTGGCTTGTCATGTTGGACTGTGGGTAGGCAGGTCTGGGGGTCACTTCAGGGTCAGGAGAAGCGAGGAAATCTGCTCAGGGAACTGAGAGAGATCCAGAGGGTCAGGCGGAGTTGAGATCATGAGGCTGGCCAGGTCAGGTGTCCAGGAGGTCAGGCCAGATCTGGGTCAGGTATCCATAGGCTTGGGCAGATTGTGAGGTCAGGAAGCTGTCCAGGTCAAGCGTCCAGGATGTCAGGACAGATCTGGGTCCAGTATCCATAGGGCTGGGCAGACCATGAGGTCAGGAGGCTGGCTGGGTTAGGTATCCAGAGAAGCTGTCAGAGTCAGTAGCAACACAAGCCAAGGGTGCAGCAGCCTAAGCACTAAGTTGCACCTTGTTGCCCGGACACTTCCTGTTTTGGGTCATGGGTTTATATGGGAAGGGGTAAGAGGTCAGTTGACCTTGGATGGACGCTCTGGTGGCAGGTGTGTGCCTAGGCCCAGCTGGAGGGTTCTGGCCACCTGTGTCTGCCCTACTGCAGTGCTGGGGAGGTGGCAGACTGGGTTGAGCCCCTGCACGGGGCAGGCCAGAGGAATTTTGAGCCCTACATGCATGCACCTATGTGCTTTATGTATATGGTTGTGCCTGTGAGTGTTTGTGTTCCTCCTGCTTGTTTTCATGCACAGGAAGGGTAACCAGTGGAAGCCTTAAGGAAGGGGAAAAGTGAAAAGAAAATAACAGTCAGAGCACAAACAAGCATTAATTCCCATGATGCAGGAAAGTGCTGCAGCCCTGGGGGGTAGAGATGGGGCCTGAGGTGGTGGGGTTGGCTAGGTGACCAGGCTGGAGCTTATTGAGTCCCACAGGGTTCTTGCTTAAGATAGTTCTGCCTGAGATGTGAGTGTGAAGGCCCAATGACCTGAAAGGGCAAAAATCCAAGCAGAGGGGGAAGACAAGACTTAAATACATAGCTGGGTTTAGAGTCAAGCAAACAGGGCAGCTGCCCGTGGTCCTAGGGCACAGCAAATCCAACTGGGACAAGTCAGTGGAAGTCATCCATTGTGCAGGTGAAAGCAGGGAGGGACCCCAGCCATAGTCTCTGCCTGGGCCCCCCAGGAGTGCCCTGTTGGCTCTGCTTAAATGCAAAAACTGTCGCATGCAGAACATCCTTGTGATTTAGGGGCAAGGGGAGGGGGTGTGGAGAAGGCTGTGGGAATAATGTATTCTGTCTCCCTCTGCTCATTTCCTTCCCTCTGTGCTCTTCATTTACCTTCGGCAGAGTTCATAAAGTGAGATTAGGTGTCCCTCATCCTTCATCAAAGGGCTAATACCTCATCCTGCTGCTGGTGCTGCTGGCCGTGGATGGGAATGCTGATCACCTTCATCATGCCAGCCCTTTGCAGCGGCAATGAACTGTCACTAGAATCCCAGTCAATATTTACGTAGGAGTCAGCATGAAGGAGTGAAAGGAAAGTCATATCATGGTTTCTCTGAGTGATGTTTCTCTCTGCTCACTGGCTTCTCTCCCCGCCTTTCCATCTCATCCATTCCTCTCCCATCTGGGCCTTTCTTCCCTTTTCTTTGCATATTTTCTCGCACATTGCACTGTTTTCCTCATGCTTTATTTTTCCCTTTTCTAACCCTTTTCCCTTTACTGGTAGGGCCAGCTCCCTGTTAGGGTCATGGGTGTATCTCATATCCTGTTTCCTTGCACTTTGTCCATCTCAGTTTTATGACCAAGTGCTGCCTCCCCTGGTACCACTCTTTGGCTGCCAGACCCTGAAAGTGGTGCATCATGGATCCTAGCAACCTGTTGTGGTTGGGATGGAGACTGTGTGAGCTGAATCTGGGAGCACTTGAGGCAGGAGGGATGCATTTCACTCCCCCAATATTTCCTACCTAAGCTGCATGATTACCTTTGGAGGACCTGTGTCCCGGGACCCTGCCATGGTGTCCCAGGCAGCCATAGCTGGGGCTGGACAAGGCTGTACATGCTTCAGATTTTGGCCTGTGTCCTGGGGCCTTGCCTGCTGTCTAGGGTTGGGACCAAAGAGCCAAGTGGACCAGACTGGGGCAATGGAGGCCAGGATGCTCCTCCGAGCCCAGTCACTGACTCCATGTGCAACTCTGGGCAAGTCATTTTCTCTACACTGTGCCTCAGTCCTTCGTCTGCACAACAAGGGTCAGATCTCCCACACAGGAGGCTTGGAGGATAAAATCCCTGAATGAGAGTGAGGTGCTCAGATGCAACAGTGAGGAAGACAGGTAGGAAAACCCCACTTCCTCCCAAGCAAGAGAACAATAGAGGAGAAGCTCTGGAGTAGACTCTGACAGTCATTTCCTTCTGTTGAGACCACCCAACAGGTCTTTCACGGAGAGGGAATCCCCAGCCCAGAGATTTTATTAGCTGTACCACACCGCTTCCTGTCCTGAGAGGGCTGCAAGGTGCAAAGTAGTGTGTGTGTGCCCCACTGATTTTTGTGGCCTTATGATAATGTGGCAGGAAAAGGTGCAGCAAAAGCACAGGCTGGAATAAGCAGTATAGAACTGGCTTCGCATGTGCAACCGGTGTTGGGTTTCTGTCCTGGGTCATTGTTCCCTGGGCAGTTGGTCTGTGGCAATAAAGCACACATGCTCTTTGCTGTTCAAGTTGGTGCTGCTGTGTGTGAGAGCCCAGTGCCCATGATAGATCTGTCTCCAATTGAGTTGGATCCATGTTATGGCAATGATCTTTGTTCCACTTGCTGTGTTTCAGACAGCACTGATTGTATATAACCATGTTGTACGCCGCAATTCAAACACTATGTACTGTGCTGAAAACCCCATTCCAGAGCTGATAGGCATATACAATCGGTTTGCTATGAGAAGCCCTATTAAACTCTAGCCTCAGAGCGTTTGCTCCATATGTGTGTGTGCGCCTTTGAGTGAGTTTCTCATAACTTCTCAGACTGCTGATTGACCATGGTTATTATAGGACAACTTCTGTAATGGGTTGAAGGACAATGCTTCCATTACCCACTCAGCTACACTCTGGTATGCATGTTCTGATGTTTTCATAACTACCTTACCATACCTTACCTTACCTCTGTGCACCATATCATGTAAGCTGATTGCGGAAGCACCAGACAGTAAGTTGTGCTCAGGGACTACAAGAGCTGCAGAAGACTGATCCAAAAACCATGCTAGGGGAAAAAAAAAAGAAATCAAGGTCCTTCTGTAGTAATGAGATCAAGGTTGCTTGTTCCTTATATGTTCATCTGTCCTTTGTGATAACAAATCCACTGGTAGCGCCTCAAATTGAAAATGCACAAGGATTTGATAACAATACAGTGGAGTTTAATCCATCCCTGTTTCAGAGACAGTGTGCGTGTCTACACGTGGACACTAATGTGACTTAAATTGCTTTAAGTCGCATTAGCTGCCATTTTTAAAGTGCATTAAGGGTGCATCTACGTGTATGCACCCTTAACGCATCTTAAAATAATTACTTTAGGCTAATCTTGCTTAAATTTAGTACTTACCTAAAGCAAGTATCAAATTTAGGCATGATTAGCTAAGTCCCTTTAGTGCACATGTAGATGCACTAATGCGCATTAGTGCGGTATGTGTCAATCAGATGTACCACATTAATGGGCATTAGCACATTTACACATGCACTAAAGTGACTTACCTAATCATGCTTAAATTTTATGGCATGTTAATGTGCATTACAGGTCTATGTGTAGATCCCTGCCTGCTGCGCCTTAAGACACATTAGTTTCAAGGCACAATCACACTTAAAACTACATGTATACATGCCCAATGAGGTCAAGGATCTATGCTAATTTACCAAGGCTGAGGACTTGACAAGGGAGTGGTTCCAGCACTGTCACAGGAGGAAGCCTTTCACGTATTTTGAGGAGCAATGAAAAAGTAACCTTTGGTTATAACCTGCTGCACCCCACCCAAAGAGCAGTGCCTGGGGGCAGCAAGCAGAAGCTATGCTGGAGCACTGGTTGTATGTGAATTCAGGGCAGAAGTGGGGTCAATGTTGAGAATGAAAGGGGGGAGTTAGGGCATTGTCACATGTTCGCTTGAAACAGTTAAAAATCATTGGCATATAGTGACCTATTAAAGTTAGTCCACATGAGGAGATAACTCGTGCCTGAAAGGGAGCAAATTTGCCATGCCATGCATGCTCCTAACTCGTGTTAAACTGCATGTATGTGAGTCTGCTTACATTTTAAATGTGCTTAGTAAGCATTAAGTTGAACATGTGACACCACTTGAAGAAAAGACAAAGTAAAATGCTCAGTGGACTTCAAGATCCCCAGGTTGGAGTTATCAGTGTCTATCCCATTCCATGTGGTGACTATAATATCTGTTGCTAATTCCCTTCTTGGCAGTTATGCCAGCAGTCAGTGGCTGCTCCCTGCAGTGCTGGTTCCATCTGGATGAATTGTGGTATGAAGGAGCTTTTTGCTTGGCATGTCTTGTTCACCAACAAATCCATCCTGTGGTGTTGGAGAGTAAACATTTAAGATCAAGGCACAATGGCTGTGGAAGCACAGTGAGGAAACTACAACCTCACATCACAGAAACTATTCAGGCCAGAAAGTCAATAGCACCTTCCACACAGCCTGGTAACTCAGACATGAGAGGTGCCTATGGCTATTCTTTGTGCTCCTCTGGCTCTTTGGCTGCTGACAGACAAACAGGTCCCTGCTATAACTTGTGGCACTTCACATAAAATGCCATGAGTTAGAGCAACACACTGGATCCAGCAAATGTTTGTTTGTTGGGTTGGGGGCTGGGGTTTGCCCAACCTGAGCTGGAGGAGGAAGGGGCTGGGAGTGTTCCAATCCACCGCCCCCCTCTAGCTTAGGTCGGGCAAACCCTGATCACACTGACATACTGACCCTATGTGCTGTGCTAGCCACATGCTCACAGCCCACCCCACATTTCTTGGTAGGCAGCTGTCTATGCACAGTTGCTTTTTCCTCCTGAAAAAGCAGACAATTCATGTTGCTTTTTCTTAACACTCACCCCAGAACACATATTCTTTATTGCATTTTTGTCAAAATATTTTTCCTTGCTTCTTTCTCCCTCTCTGTCTTCATGTCCTGCA
>NW_005841975.1:1833118-1841318 GCF_000455745.1 Alligator sinensis | reverse complement strand
AAACTCTCTTTCTCACACCATGTATACATATTGTTGCCAATCCCAGGTGTTCAAAATCAGTGGGGGTCGGACTGGGAGTGGGGTTGAGCAGTAGAGGGAAGTGTCAGAAAAAATAATGAAATTGCCTTAAAAATCATGAGGTTTTGTACTTTTTAAAATATGTATTCTGGATTTTGAGTCTCTGGGTTAGGCCAGGTTAAAGTTTCACATTTTCAAGCTTTACCCATGCAGTCAAACAGCCTAGACATTTTCATTCATGAAAAAAAATGAAATCTGATCTTTTAGAATAATCCCATGACTCCAGAAGCTGGAACATTAAACATATACTGAATATTGGGAGACTCATAAAAACATCTTGAGTTGGTAATACTGCATATATATCATGGGCAGTTTGGGGTTGTGTGCCTCCTAATAGTATGTTGGTTCAGTGAATTTCTGCAAAAACTAATTTTGTTGTGTTTGTAAAATGAAAGGTCAGTTATTCTCCTCCTCTGCTGCACCACCAAAGGACCCACTGTAGCCAGTCTCAGTGACATATGCACCATGCTTGGGGATATTTTTATTTTGCTGTTAGGCTGTAAACCCTAAACCTATTTAAAAAAAATGAATAAGCATATAAGACAGTTAAACATCTTTGAATTATTGTGGAGAACTTCATCCTCCTTTCTTTGTTGACTCAGATTAATAAACATGGGCAGTATTAGAATGGCTAGCAAAACCAGATGCCAATCACTGCTGTTACTAGGCAACAGTCTTTACTTTGTCTTGAGACAGCCCGCAGAAATGCACTGAATTATCTAGTATTTAATCAATGAAACTGGATGCTATAAAAAGAGTTGCAGGCCTCCTCCTTCCCCAAAATACTTTACTCTATTTCTGTAGTTATTCTCTCTAGGGAGATTGCGGAAATCCCAGTACAAAGACGAGAGAGCTCAGAACTCCAATCTCATGGTTCTCCAGTATGCTACCAGATGAAAATTACTTGATAACAAAAACTACTTTGGTGTATCCCTTTTCTGTCACTTGTCCTGGGCCTTGTCTGCAGTAGAAAAAAATGGATGCATAGTTCTCTACCAGTGCCGGTCAACTGCTGGTAAAAAAGTAGAAATTGTAGCAGCTGTCCTAGAAGTTATGCTCTAAAGCATGGGGTGCTCAACCTCTGGCCCACGGGCCAAATGGAGTCCATGGAACCATTGCATCTGGTCTGCAGGGCTCCCCACAGAGCTGGAAATTTAGCAGTGGGGGAGCAGCAGCCATTAATACAGCTCTCCTCCTCCTCCACCAATTCTTCAAACCCTATTCCTTGTGTGGCTAGTCAGAGCTAACCTACATCCCTTTCCCCCATGGGGCTGTGCCACAGCCCCACACTTCTGGATCAGGGCCAGGCCATGCCCCCTTCCCTCCCCATGGGGCCAAGTTGGGGCTTGGTTATGCCCCTCCTCTCCTCCCCCTTCTCCTTCCCTGCTGGAGGACATCCCCTTTCCCCTCCAAGGGGGCTGGGGGAAGCTCCCCCCCTGCCACGGCCAGGTGATGCCCACGCCAGATCAGGAGCATTGGATGGATGTGGCCCATGGCAAAAAGGTTGGGCACCACTGCTCTGAAACAGTGGTTCTGAACCGTTATAGACTCAAGGCCTCCCTTCAAAATGTCAGCTTTTTTTTTTTCACTTGATTTTTGGCCAATAGAAAAATGAGAAGAATTCTGTTGCAAAGAACTCGGGCAGACCACACCAGGTCAGAATACTTCTAATGCTATAGACTCCTTTTTGAAATCTTTGGGTTTATTTTGTGAATCTCATGCCCCCTGAAAGGATCTAATGGCACACCAGGGTGCTCCAAGTCATGAATGTAGTACCGTCTTCAGGTGTTTCTACCACCATGTGGTTAACTCAGGGCTGAATTCCAGGCCAAGCATAGATATAACCTCTGTATGAGGAGGAAAATGGACAGTGGCTTCAGTCATCTTGGAACAGAGCATGGATTTTGCTTCTTATGGCTGCTCCTTTGATTTGATTGTTATTCTGAAGGCCTTGTTACAGAAATTGCACAGCTTGGGGGAGCCAGGGATGCACGTGGTTTTGCCCAGATACTGGTCCACAGGCACATGGTGATGAGGAGGCAGCAGGGGGAACCAGATCACCTCTTCTCTGAGAAAAAAGGAAGCAAAGGAAAAGTGGTGCATGCCGTTTCACTAAAGTGACCTTGAGAAATTAGTTTTGAATGACTGTATTTGAAGGCAAAATTAGTTTTCTGGTTTCTACTGAACTGGCAAACCCAGCAGCATAATCTGCCCAATGTCTCCGTCTGATGGGCAGCTGGCCTTGGGGGCAAGTAATCTTTTTTTCTCCCATGGCAAACATTTCTGGAACAGAGTGTCGTGGTTGCAGGCCTCCCACACTCCCAGCATAAACAGAGAATGAGCGTTTCAATTCGTTCATGTCTGACATATGGGTGGCATCCATATAACATGCAAACTCAGCTTCATGTAACTTATGGAGGACATGAATTGTTAAGACACCCTAAGAATTTGTTGTCTCAGCACACTGGGCTGGACTGAGTGAAAAGTTTGCTCTGTTTATGGAGTCTTCTCATAATTCCTTTCATTTGCTGGAGGTTGCTATGAGATTTCAGTGAAACAGCCTGCTGTGGCCTTTCTTTCTGTCATTTTTTTTCTTTTTTGTTTGTTTTTAAGGCTTATCACAAAAGCTGTTCTCTTCATGGCAGTTCCTTTGCAATCATTTTACCCTGTGTCGTCACCAATGCTAGGTATTGCATTCTGTGCCCATTTTCATTTTTTTAAAATGGGATACATCAGGTCTAGTCAGTGCCTTGAAACTTGAACAGTATCTCATCCACCTTCAGCCACCTCTGAAATAATGAACTAAATCAAGACGAATGCATGAAGCACAGTGTCACAGGTACCTAAGTTTGCAAGAAAGTTTCCACTTGTAACCTGGGTGTCCCCAAGTGAGTGCCCCTCTCTCACCAATAGACGGGGAAAGCCAGCAGGGCACCACCCATGCTGGGGGTGGAAACTGCAGTCTACTCACAGTTCCCTCTCACCTATCATGTCTCAATAGAGGAACAGAAAACAATGTCTTAACCAGGTAAAAATTTAATGTATATGAACTAAGTGAGTATTTACAGGTTACAAATAGATATAAGTATAACTATATACATACCCATATACAAGCAAGTAAGCATAATGATCCCAACTGATATGAACAGGTAAGCACAACAATAAATGGCACTCTAAAATACAAGGCGTACAGTTAATAGTTAATAAACACTCCAAAGATACGTGGTGCATGTCAAATAATAAACACTCCAAAATATGTGGTGCAAGAGTTCTCTAGGGGTCCCCCTCCTTTAGAGGGTCCCTTCCTCCTGCTGCATGCTGAAAGCTCTATATGCATATAAATGTTTCCAGATAAGGTTCTTTGGGTAAATCTGATATCTTTTATTAGACTAACTCAAATTAATCAAAGATATCAGGTTTACCCAAAGAACCTTGTCTGCCTATGTCCTTAGACCAACATGACTACAACCAACACCCCTATAAATGTTTCCAAAACTTTCACTTTCCAAAACTTACATTTTATTTCCCATGGCTGCCCTCTGCACAAAAGAGATTAGTTTTCTTGTAGAATGTGAATAATGGCCAGATTTTATTTAATCTGTGGACCTGTGATCCTATTCCACTCTGTTCAAGCTTTGAAAATCCCTTAATGCATCTACTTTTATAAGACACCATCATCTTACCCTTCAGATTGCTTCACAGAAGAACGGTGAGTAGGAGGAGGACACACCCATCCATCTTTTGCATTAAATGTTTTTCAGGGATTCCTGCAAGGCTGAATAGAGCAGCAGTTAGGTTCCTAAATCTACATGGCTGCCTAATGGGTAAACAGGATCTAGTGCTAAGTGATTAATTTTTTAAGTGACTTTTGAGAGCTCTGAAAAATAGCCTCAGTAAAAAATTCTAACTGACCCTTAAAAAAAAATAAGGCTCCAGCAGAAATGCCTGAAGATGACTGAAATTTGAAGCTGGGTTTTCACTACATAATTTTGCCCTTGTTTGTTTTGAAGGCTCTGGAATTCGTACTGTTAGAAACCTTTGTCACTGCCTACTGAGCACGGTCAACAGGGAAGCCCCATGCAGTGCACAGGTGTGCAGTACATCCCAGCTTGAGCTGTGGGTATCATTTCTGTGCTGTGGGTTTGTATCTGCTGTTCCCTGTGGGTGCAGGTGTGGGCCTCTTGTTGAAGATACTGCTGAAGCTGGTCCGGATCCATCTGGCAGCCAGGAGGGAAGGAGTCATGGATTTCCGCCTCTTGCCTCTGATACACTTTATGGATTTTCACCAGTGACTGTTCAATGCAAAATGCACAAGCAGCATTTGGAGCAGCGGACAGAACCCATGGCACCATTCTTTGCAGGATGCCAAGGGAACCTTTGCCTTACTTTCCTTCTGGTCCCACATATCTTTCCCAGTGAACCAGGTTTACTAGGATGGTTGGAGAGTGTTCTCAGTCCTGCCTAACTGATAGCCTGGTGGTTATAGCATTTTGCTGGGAAGTAAAAGGTGTTCTTCAACACTAATTATCTTGTGATGGGCCTTGAAGCTGCATTTCCTGTTTTTTGTCCAGATGCCTTAACCACTAGGCTATTGGCTTAAAACAGGGGTGGGCAAAATCCAGCTTGCGAGGCCATTCGATCCGGCTCACGGGACCCCTAAAAAAATTTAGAAAATTCATATTTATCTGCCCTTGGTTCCTGTCCAAAATGACAGGAGCCAGGGGCAGTAGGACCCAGGGGAAGCCCTGGTGGGCTCCTGTAACCGCAGGGCCTGCCTGGCCCCACCCCCACAGCCGGAAGCCCCAACAGGGGCTTCTGGCCTGGGACCATGTGGCTGCCCCACACTGGAAACTCAGGTAAGGCGGGGGTGGGGGGCAGGAGAGGGGAGAACCCCGGGGAAAAGCTGAGCATGGGGAAAAGTGGCCCCTCCCCTGCCCTGTGGCTGGTGCTCCCTGCTGCAGCGACTTGCAGCCCACGCGGGGCTGTCCTGAGCAGGCACAGACTGCCCCACATGGGCTGCGAGTGGCTACAGCGCCGGCGTGGGGGGGGGGGGGGGGCCCCCCCCCGCCCCTGCACTCAGCAACAGTTTGTAACCCATCCCCGCTGCTAGCCTGGGCCCCGCACCGGCTCCAGGCTCGCCCTTCAGGGATGTGCACAGCAGCATCAGCTGTGGCCCCCAGCCCCAGCCACACTGGGCAGCCTCGTGGCAAGTGGGGGGGCCACAGCTGCTGCCGCCATGGTGCAGTCCCGACGGGCAAGTCCGGAGCCGGCATGGGGCCCAGGCTGGCAGTGGGGGCGGGTTACAAGCTGGTGCTGAGTGGGGGAAAACTGGCCCCTTGCCCATCCTGTGGCCGGCACCCAACACTGCAGTCGCTCGCAGCCCGCATGGAGCTGCCTGTGCCTGCTTGGGACAGCCCTGCGCAGGCTGCGAGCGGCTGCAACAGGGAGCGCCAGCCATGGGGCGGGGGAAGGGTCGCTTTTCCCCATGCTCAGTGCCAGCTCCTGCCCTGCTGGTGAGCAGGGGGTCGGGGCCGCACGCTGCCCCCTGCCTGTACTGCGGGGCTGGGGGGGCACTGGGAGTGAGCGGGCAGGGAGCACGGGGCCCGCACCTGTGTGTCCCAGGGCCAGTGCCAGCAGGGCCTAGAGCAGGACAGCAGGAGTACAGGGTCCCGGCCGGTAGGGGCTCTATGGAGCCGGGCCAGCTCCCTCTCTCCCTGCTGGTGCAGCCCAGCCCATCTCCACAGACCCCTGCCAGCCTGCGCCCTGCTCTGGGCCCCACCGGTGCTGGCTCTGGGTCATTGGTCCCAAGACATGGGACATTGGTCCCAAGATGGTGACTAGGGGGTGGGGCACCTGTCAAGGGGCGAGGCTACCCATGCAGCCCTCAACAGCTTGCCAAAACTGGGTAAGCGGCCCTCTGCCCAAAATAATTGCCCGCACCTGGCTTAAAAGGTGGGTGAATACTCCTCCTCTATCTTGCTGCCTCACACTTGCTGGTCACATCTTTTCTCCAAACACAGGTTTGGAGATTTGCACAAAATCAATGTATTTTTCCATGTGGATTCAGAGTAAGGTAGCCACCCAACCATCCTGGGTTGCACTTACATGTCTAGGAGGCAAAACAGAATTTGTCTGGAACTTATATATCTGTGTGCAAACTAAACATGTAGCCTGCAAAGTAGGGTTTGGGCATATGTGGGTAATAGGTTTTTAATCATCTGAATGCCAAAATCCATCCTAGGTGAAGAAATTGTCAGTCGGCAAGGGACTGAATTTTCAGCAGCTCCAAAAGGACTTAAGACACCCACATCTCATTGTGTTTAATTGGCTGTGGTCACCTAGCTCCCATCAGCTCCTTTTGAAAATCCCACACAAAAACTGCCCAAATCAATTTATTTCATATACATTAAAATTAGGCAAAAAGAAGGAAGGAAGGAGGTACTGAATTTTACAATTTTAATAGGAATGAACCATTGTGGAGATATTGAATTTTACCAGTTTTAGAGGAATAAACTGTTGTGGACCAGGCTGAGAAGCCATCAGCTTTAATTCACTTGTATCCCAGGGCAGATTTGAACCTATTTCTCTGGAGGTGAAAGGGTAGTTTAATCAACTCACTGTGTCACCAAAATCAGGGCCTGTTTTCTTTGTACATCTTGGATAAATGCAAACTATAGCCTGCAGGATATAATCCCAGATGCTCAAAAGCTCATGTTTATCTTATGAGTTTCTGTGTTCCTTGTGCTGAAATATGGAAACAAAATTCAGTGAGACCAGCACTGTTTGCAATTATCTAGGAATACCGCTCAGTTCCAAATTTTCCAATGGAAACAGCTCCTGGTAATCAACATAAGCTAAAATAGTATGAATCATGTATTACACAGATGTCGTGTTAAGTTCTGTGTTTTGTATAGCAAGTCTTGTGTGACATAAACTAGAGCATCTTAGACTGCATCTCTAAGCAGGTTTATATGGGAAGAAGTATCTGACTGGCTGTTTCAGGTACCAGGTGGCAGGCATCCAATTGAACTGCTGATGCCAGGTCTCTCTGACTGACTGACTAACCAAAATGTAAGATAAAACAGTGGGTCTGATTCTCCACCACCCTGTGCCATGAGCTGTCATTTGCACCTGTGTTAAGTGGGAGCAAAGCAAGGGACTTTCTGTTAGATCAGAGGTAGCATGTTATGCTGATTTAGCACTCTTGTACAGATGACTACGTACAGTTCTGACCAGTGGAGAAGCAAGTCCTTTGTATAAAGGCAGTGACATTTTTGGGGACATTAATTTATGGCTTTCTTGCACACGTGTGATGTCTGCCGTCTTTGCCAACTTACTAACAACCAAATTTGAGGACTTGCAGACTCTAAGTGCATAAACCTTTGCAGCTTAAACGAAAGAGTCAAGTTTGTTAGCTAGCACTGTCTCAAACCGACATTGTCTGTACATCATGCACAGAAAGGGACGATTGCACCCCTTCACCAGTGGGTTACAAATGCATATAATGCAACATGACTTTTGGACAATTAAGGGTCATCATGAGAAGTTGGCTGAGGGTATGCCTACATTGCTGGCCACCACGTAGAGTAGCATAGCTGAGTTAGCTTAAGTTAGCCCAGGTACCAGAATCATTCTAGCCATGGTAGCATGTAGGCTAATTTACACTGCTGAAAAACTAGACAGCCTCTGCACATAAACACAGGACCATAAGAATTGCCATTTATTGGGTTGGACCAATATCTGGTGATATCCTGGTATCCTGTGTCACAGTGGATGCTCAAAGGGAGAGTGGGCAGGGTATGACCAGGGTTTTTTTCCCCCACTGGTCCTCTCTTACTTGCAGCCTCCATCATTTATGGTCTAGGAAGTTCTGATTCACAAGCTGTGCCCCTGACTCCTACACTCAATAGTTAGTGATGCCTAATAGCTACCTTTTCCTCCAGGAAATTGTCCTTTTGAATCTGGCTATCCACCACATCTGGTGGCTACAAGTTCCACACTTGAATTAAATGCTATGTGGAAAAAAACTTCCTTTTGTTAGTTTTAAACATCTACCTACCAGTTCCATTTTGTGATCCCTCTTATATGCACTTTAGCTTGTTTAGGCAACCAAAGATGCCCA
>NW_005841975.1:1790257-1833087 GCF_000455745.1 Alligator sinensis | reverse complement strand
GCAGGAATTATTAAGATGAGACACAGCATGTGGGAGAGATTCAGAAATGTCCCTTAAAATTGCCCGACAGCTCACCATACACTTTGACTCTTGGTAGATGCATGTGTGAGTTTCAGGACCTGGGACAAACCACTTTGTTCCTAAAAGAGAGGTTGCTACCAGCAGAATCCTTACACTCTAAGCCTAGGCTCAGGTGTTAATTAATGAAATTGCTTTATTATGATGGAAACCGAGCATTTGGAAAATCAAATGAACTATAATGATTTAAGACAAATTAACTCCCCATGTATTGATGGAGATTTGATACCTCCTACAGGTTTGTTGCAGCTTTCTGTTACCAAGGAACTTGGTATAAAAGAAGAAACCTGTCCTTCACTAGTATGTGCTCTTTTGAACTCCTTTCTCAATCACAAGCTTCAAGATCTTTAATTGTAGAGTATGGTTCAGCTTCAGGGAAAGTTGACTGGCCAGCTGCTGCTGTTGGTACTTGTGGGCTATGATCAAATTTAGCTTCAGGTATTGTTCACAAAGTGCTTGGCACTGTACAAACAAATTAAGGCACATTCTTGCCTTCAAAAGCCTCCAGCTTAATGAAAATGCTGTGCGCCAGATCCACAGGTCTTAACTTGGTCCCCACTTAAACAAGCTCCCACTCAACTCTGTGCCAAGAGGGACCTAGGAGCAAGGGACATCAGGTAATGTTTATCTCCAGCACTCCACATTGCTGCTAGGTGTGGGGGGGGGGAGAGAGGAATCTCCATAGCTACTTCTAGTTAAAAAGTGCTTGCTCTTCCATGCTGCTTGCAGTTTGCTGCATTGTATAGCGAGGGCCCATGGACTGAAGCTAATTAATACATGCTTTGTTACTCTTTTACTGTCCTGGACGTAAGGCAGGGAAGTGTTCCTATGGCACTGCCAACCTCGGGAGAACAAAAGTCAGGGCTGGATCACAGCAAATCAGGACATTTTGACCCCAAACTCATGAGATGAAAAAAGGTTTTAAAATCTGTCTTGACTTCACAGTTTTCTTCTTCCTTCCTGCTAGAGTGTGTGTGTATAAAAATGTCAGGGTTGAAAAGTCAACCCTTAAAGCATGCCTGCCTCCAGCTGCTTAGAAGGAGATGCCAGCTGCCATTAGCTTCCCATTCCTACCTTGACCTCTCCTCTGCCTGTGAGCCAGCCACAGCATTTCCCTGCCTTCCCCCGCATGCCACCAGCTGCTCTGTGGCTTCTCTTCTGCCCAGTGCCAAGAACACTACCTCAGTGCCTTCCCTCCCTTGTCTTCTGCTGTCCTGGGAGCAGCAGCCACTTGGTCCAGGGCAGAAGAGAAATGTCAGGGCAACATGAGGTAAAGATGTGGTGCTGCTGATGGCCCTCTGCCTCCTGTCCCTGTCCAGCTTCTACTGAGAAAGGGTCAACCTGCATGCAAAGGCATGGCTCAATAGCTGTGTCCTTAGTCCTACAGGCTCTCGTCATGAGATGGGCCCACCTGCCCAGCCCTGAAACATTGCATCTTTGTGAGTGTTCTCCTTGTAGTCACCCAAATCTTGCAACGCAAGATTCATTCACAAGATTCATTTGCAAGAGTTGGTAGCATTGTCACTGTGTGGAGTAGTTGTCAGTGCTACAGGGACACGAGGCTCTGCAGACCAAGCTGCACCTTGCAGTATGTGGTCATTGCCAGGGCATGTAAGGCCACATCCTGCTCCACCTATTAGGCACTTAAGTGGCCTTAGACTTCTAAGGCTGCTTCAAATCTACCCAGTTTGAGCCCTTTAAAATCCATCACTGCATCTACTTTTATGACATATCATTGCCTTAGCTTTAAAACAAAGTCACAAAACACCAGAGAGGAAGAGGAGGACTTGCCATATCTGGGCTTAAGAGTTTTTCAGGGACTAGAGTATGGTGAGATAGGATCACACTTAGGCTGGTTGCTGTTTACAAGTTCCTGTTTAATGCCCCTTATCATTAATGAACGCTGGGAATAACAATCCGACATATCCATGAAGAACTATGGGAACCTAGTGCCATTTAAATCCAGCATGCTTTTAGGCCTCTCCACCCCACTAACTGACTGTAGAGAGGGATTTTTTGGGGCAAGACCTGGACAAAGCAGACTTTGGTGTGCATTTTGTAAGTGCGAGGAATTAAAGAGACTCTGGGAACTGCACAGTAGCTTATTAAAACTGCGCGGTAGCATGCCAGGCAGAAACCATACTAATATGCTATTTATTGCACATTAGTATTAGGCTACTGGGCTGGAAGCATCAGTAAAAACCCATCCGCCAGTGCTACTGAGCAGTAGTGCGAGTTACTGCACCTTGATTTATCCAAGTACTAAACTTAGTGCACAGTAACTATGCTGCATTAATAAATGTGTAGACATGCCCTCCGAGTCTTCAGAAGTTTCCCCTTTTTATGTGGAGCCTTTGGCCCAGCTACACCAGCTAAACAGGAGCATTGAAAAATAAGAAAGGAGACTTATCCACTTTTCCTACAGCCTCAGGTCTTGTTGAGGCTAATGAGGCACAGAGCTGTACAGGAGCAGTGAAGATTTCAGTTCTCTCTAGAAAATTGGTGCTGGTCATAGCCCTGATTAGGCATCTTGTGGACTGGACACTAGTATGATCAGTGGATTTTGGTTCCTATAAAACTAGCATTAGGAAAATCTCTGATTTCCATCAGTAATAGGTGTCCACCAATCCTCTTCGTCTTTCTCCTCTGGCAGGAAGCAGAGAGGGAATCTGTATGCCTCTTATATGGATTTTGCTCAGGTAGAAGCTGCTACTGAGCACTAGCTTGGTAACTTGGGTTGCCAAGGACAGGTCTTGATAGTTCATCAGGGAAGTGGTTTGCTTAGGGGTGCTGAAGCTATCAGCACCCTGCTCACCAAAAAGAAAACTCCCCATTTCCTGGAGTTTGACCACATCTTGCCCCTTATTATTCAACGCACCTCTGGGCATCGTCGGTCTAACCAGTGCCACTTTGATATGATCGTTGCAGTTTTTTTGTACCGCACCTGCCTTGCTAATCAAGCCAGGAATCCAAAGCGCAGGTGACAAATATTCCATCACTCCCTGTCAGGAAGAAAAGGATCCCTCGAAACATTGCAATGCTTTCAAATTAATTTCCAGAGGCCTCACTTTGGGCTAGTAGGAACAGCCTGGGACTGACAAATGTCTCCGACGGCTGTCTGTTATCATTACTGACTGCCTACAGACTGTGGTGCTGCGGTGCCAGCGCTGAGGGAGTCAGGAGAGGGGGAGGAAGCAGTTGGCTTGAAATAAAAGGGAATCAAATCATTAAAAAGTATAAGGGTTGTTTTTTTTTAAAAAAGAAGAAAAAAAAGAAGAAAAGGAAGGTAATTGTGAGGAAGCGCCTTCCTAGAGTTCCAATTAAATCTGAACCAATCAGCGCCCACTCTCATTTCTACTGTTCTCTCGGAAAAATAATGAGAGAGATGAAAGAGGCCCAGGCGAACGCCGCCCTCTGCTGCCCTTTGAAGATGGGGAAATCACAAACATTGCCTGGGAGAGTCTGTATTTATGTGACAGCTGTTGCAGGCTCTTTCACTTACAGAGAGCTTTGCTAAGAGCTTTGAGTGATATACTTTGCTTCAGGGACTCCTCAGCTTCAGCACAAAAAAGGCAGCCTCACTGATTGGCTCTGAATATACATACATGCATATCTATATCTATAGATATATAGATATAGGTATATATAGATATCAATAGATAGATGGATATAGAACATATATATAGGTGTGATGTGTGTGTGTGTGTGTATATATATGTATACATACACATATGTGTGTGTATGCATACACACAGACATATACGTGCACATACATCACACATGTTCTATATCTATCTGTCTGTCTGAAGATATCTATAAATATATATATATCTAAACCTATATATATATAGATAGCTAGATTTACCTATACCTATATCTTTAGATCTATAATTTATTTATTAAACATGACATAATATTCATCATTCTTGCCATTACATTTAAGTATGTAGATACGGTGCGGGGGTCGGGGGGGAACGCTTTGAGAGAATATAGAAGGATTTGTGTGGAGGGTGTAGCAACATGTAGGTAGTCATAATGCACAAATACAAAGTTACCCCACAAAGCAGTAATTCATGGGACTGAAATCACAGGCCTGCAGCCCGGGCCTCACAATACAGATATCCCGGCTGTTCTAAACAGGAAGCTCAAAAGGTTTATGCTGCTGGCTCTACCACCTGGAGCACAGCCAGAATAAATAGGCAGCATCCCACTGGCCTCTCTGTAACATTCATGCCCTTCAGGTTTGGTTCCAATGAGGATTTTTAACAATTCAGAGGATAAGAAATGCTATTTAAGGCAATTAGCTGCAGCACATTTACATGAACCAATGGTTATAGACTAGTGCCAAGTGAGCCCAGAGAGTGCTTAGGGCCCAAGAGTTGTGGTGTGGAGTTGTGACATACCAGCCTGTTTCATCTGTTGCAGGTACCTTGGTGAATACATCCTAATTTGTTACAGAGTGTGGGCTGGAGAGATGTTTGGTCCAATTTCATGATGCGCCCGGGTGCACAGATGTACCCACCGCCACACCTCTTAATGGGGGGCAGCTGATTATCCCTCCCACTCATATTGCACTCACATGGCTCTGCTGACCAGGGCACAAAGAGCAAAGCCAGACCTACATCCCTTTGGGTACTGTGCACACCCAGGGCAGCAGGGAGGAAACAGCCTCTGCTTTCCCTCAAACACAGACCCTGCAATTTTGCTTGATCCTTGCAGCTGGGATTTTCGAAAAGAGCCTAAGGGAGTTAGGCACCCAACTCCCTTTGAGAATGAATGGGGTTTGAGTACGTTGAGTCCTCTTTGAAAATCCCAGTGAAACATGTAGCATCCTCTGAATGTCGGTTTTATACAGAATGCAATTCTGTGTGGGTGTTTATTTTCCTTATATTGTCTTTCATCCATAAGGATCAAAGAAACCTTCTTAGCCTCATTATAATCTACACACAGAGGCAACAGTAAAACACGAATGAAAACTGAGTTGTAACTGAAATGTACTGTAATTAGGACTGGTCATAACTATTCCAGCAAAATCTTTTTTTAGTAGAAAATTATTTTTTTGCCTAAATGATTTTTTTTGCAGCATATGTTGTCTTTTTCTCCAGAGTGCTCAGTTTCTTTTTGTTGCAAAACATAAAACCGAATATTTTTCGGCTTTCATTCAACATTTTTCCTATTTTGTCCACAAAAAAAATGTTTTAGCATGCGGTAACTTTTTTTTTTTTTCATTTTTAATGAAAAGTTAATTTTTTTAATGGGAAAAAGCAGGTTTTGGTCAGCTGTAAGTGTAATGTCTTAGTTTCAGTTTTTTATATATTGATTTTTGTACAGGTAGGCTGAGACAGAGGAATGGCAGGTGAAGAAGCTGATGTCAGGTCAGTTCTGCTATATTATTGAAGTTGTTTGATACCTTGATAAATAGCTTCTTGAGCTCTGCAGTTCATTAGCCTTTTGAAGACAATGGAAGTGGACACAACAAAGTAGCCAGACACAGGTTGTAGTGGTTTCAGTTTTATACAGATCTTGGCAGACATCACTTTCCTCATGATAGCAAATTCAAGTTTTAATAAACAGACTGTCTGGGAGGGAGCTCAGGAAGGAGGCTTTTACTCTAATCACAGCTATGGTTTTGCTGTGAGATGGATGGTTTTACCATAGCTGTCTAGCTTTCCTACACTATTTTGTTCCAGAAGGGCCATCACTCATGTCCCCAGCACTGTGATTTACCTGCCCCCACTGCTGCAGTAAGTGACTTGGAGAGCATTACCTCAGCTCTACGGCCATTGATCCGCAGCAGAGCATTTGTCAGCCACTGGAGGTAGGCAAGAAGGGTGGAGCTGGGAGGGCAGCGGGTAATGATTTCTCTCCTTCAGGGGCGCCGGCAATGAAAAGCCTTCACAGGACGTTCCACCGTATAACAATAGCAGCCTAATTGTTCCTGAATGCACAGACAGGACTAGCGAGTGTGCAGAGTGACTCATTTCATTTAATCAGAGAGTGAGGGGAAACCTAAGAGACTGCCTGCAGTGTAGGGATGTGAAATGGCAGCCTAACCCCTGAGGAAGAGACAAAGGGGAGCAGGAGATTCTGCAGGGGTGGGGTGGAGGAGAGGAGCAAGGACAGATAACATACAAGGGAGGAAGGAGAGAGTGGGCATGTCTACACGTGCACAGTAATTTAGGTTACTGCCCAGTAATTGAAAATTACTGTGCAGTACAAGCATGTGTCTACATGTGCATGCACATACTGTGCAGTAACTACGGAAACTTACACCGACTTGGGCGTAAATTTGCTACCTGCATCATGCAGGTAGCAAATTTACACCCAATTAATTACTGCACAGTAAGGCACGTGTAGACGCCTTAATGAAGAGTAACACTGTATGTGTTGACTGACTAGAGACTAACTTTAATCCCAAGTCAGTCCACATACAGTGTTACTATGCTGTAATGCCTGCACGTGTAGATGCCAGCCTAAAAACCACTAACTGCACAGTAACTGACTGCACAGTTACTTACTGCGCAGTAAATACACATGTAGATGCGCCTAGTGAATGTAAGCAGGAGATGGTGGCGGACAGAAAAGAGGTAGTAACTGAAAGAAGGGTAGATCAATAGAAGGATCTGATTTTCATCTTCCTCACAGCTTTGTGAATTGGGAGTCATTTGAGAGAGGTCCATGGAGTTCACCTGGAAATCAGAGTCAAAACCATGAAGTACAATTTAAGGAGCAGCTGTTAAAGAGTTAAAAACATGCAAAACCCCTGGACCTCCTGGGTTGGAGCTCTTCTGAATACACAAGGCAGAGCCTGTCTGTTTGAGGAGCCGATCCAAAATCCACTGAAGCCCATGGAAAGACTCCTGTTGACTCTGATAGGTGTGGATTGGGCACTAGTGGAATGGGAGCGATGCGAGTAAAGGCCAGTTGCTGCAGGCAGTGGTATTGAGTATGTATTAGACTCTTTCTTCTGAGCCAGAAGGGGCATCGTGCTCCAACAAGATGTGCTGTGAAGCTGGAGGTGCCAGTTTGCAGAAGGGATGTATAACCCAGTTCCTGACCAACCTCAGTGAGCACTGTGCTCCTGCTTCCTCCATTATTATGTTGAAAACAGATCGATGCATTCATGCTCTCTTTTCACTGCGTTCGGTCAGCTCCAGAAGTGGAGCTCCGGTGGGAGGATGAAGTCATGTCTGTGGGGTGTGTGTTAGGAGGAATGTGCCTGGAGTCTGCACAGGGCCATCAGGTGTCCTGTTTTCCCCTCCTGTCTGGTTCACTGCATGATCAGTAATAGCTGTTACAAATGAGGCAATGCCTCATTAGCATGGCAGAAGGGCAGACCAGTGGAAATGTTCCCCAGGCCCCTGGGCAGGGCTGAGAAGTTGAGCTGGTTACGATCTGTTCCCCAGCTGTTGGCTGGAGAAAGCAGAGTGAAGATGATGCTCACACTGTGCCCACTGATTTCGGTGGAGCTGCCCCAGTTTACCCACTAACTTAAGCAGAGGTATGCCATGCCAATTGAATGACTGGCTCAGTAGCAGTCCTAAAAAAAACCCTGGTTTTCTCTTTTTCTACAAACTATTTCTTCTTCTCCACACTTTCCCTGAGGCCTGGGTTACCTCCTTTCACTCTTTGTTGCTGTTAGAGTCATCCAGTGAAGCACCATCAACCGTACTATGTGCCCGTTTGTGATGGAACTGACCAATCCCACAGTGGCAATGCGTGCAAATAACAGATAGTCACAAGAAATCAATACCCTTAGCCAGTGACACTTGGGGACAGGCTCTGATCCCATTGCTCACAGTGGATGATCTTTTACTCCTTGGCGCGCCCTATTCCTTTGAGTAAGAGTTCCCATTCGTTGCAGTGAGGCTGTTCTGTGGGGTAGCAGGGCATGCATGTCCTGCTCACTCCCTGTGCTGAAACATGCTTTACTGCTCCAGATAAGCTACTTCCCCAGCTGGAAATAGTGTGCCTGCTTCAGTGTGGAGATGTGGATAGGCTAATTAGCTCCACTGAGAGCAAAATTGTGCCTTCCTTGCAAGCTTGGAAGACGGGGCAATGCAGAGTAGAAGGTCTGCTGTTAGGTCATCCCAGCCTGGGTCCTTTTTCTTTCCTTACACCAACTCTGTACCTGCTACAGATTTCTTCCTCCTCTGGGCCAGTTTGGGCCGCTGGCAGCAAGCTGGGGGCAAGGAGATGGCATGAAGGTGCTGCCCACTTTGTGCCACCACTCACTCGCACATGGGGAAGCTGCTGTGTCTCTGCACTGTCATAGGTAGCCAGCTCAAAAACGTTAACTGGCATTTTGCATGCACCCACCCAGGGGGTGGTACAATCTAACACTGCACAGTTACCAACAGAAAAGAAAAGTTGGCACAAATGTGTTTGTGAGCAGTTTGTGAGAGGTAAATTTAGCCCAATAACTTAATTGTTATGAGTAGTTCACAGAAGCTTAGAAAAACAGGGCTGGAGGGAATCTCAGGACGTCATTTGGTCCAGACGCCTCCTCCAAGCAGGATCAACACTGCCTAAACCATCCCAGCCAAACCTTAGTCCACTTTGCTCTTAAAACCCTTCAAGGGTGGGGATTCCACAGCCTCTCCAGGCAATCTGTTCCAGCACTTAACCACCTCAGAGCTGGAAAGTTCTTCCTAATATCCAACCTAAATTTCCCTTTTTGAAATTTAAAACTCATTTTTTTCTCCTCTTCCCCTGTGACCACAGAGAATCGACTATTACCATCCTCTTTGTAACCACCTTAGTTCACCTGCTTCAGGAAGAATGCGTGGCTGATAGGCATGCAGGACTGGAAGGGAGTTTGCATATGTCTGGGAGGCTAGTCTCCTGCAGGCATGGGCAACCATAGCATATGATCCCTTTCACAGTCTGATCAAGTCATTTTACAGCTAATTAGTCCCTTGCCCCACACATACTATTCTTGTTAAAGACTGTTGCAGAATCTTACTTTTTTTGATGTTCAGAAACCTTTTAAATTGCGGCCTAAATTGGTTTTGGTGCCGGCATTGCTCTTACGTTAAATAGTTCTTTTTCCTCCTTGTTGTTTAGCCCTGTGATATGCTTATATACTACAGGTTTATCCCTTTCTCCACCTTCAGGCCAGACAAGTCAAGCTGTTATAGGCTGCTTTCCATTTACCCAGTCATTGTAGTGGTCCTTCACCACACATTTTTTTGACTTCATCTTTCTTGAACATGGGTTGCCTGAATCATGCATGCTTCATACGGTGACATTTATATGTCTCTTACCCTTCCATTCTGATGTATCTCTTCTGACCTACTATGCAAACATGGATCTGGTGTGCAATACTGTGTTTGCCCCTTGCATTGCCATGTGGGCATCCAGGAAGAATTAGGTTTCTCTATGCAAAAAGTGCATGTTTCTAAGCTACAAAAGTGGAAGCAGGAGGAAGATATAGAAAAGTCAAAAGAAGAAAAGGATGAAAGATGAAGAAGACAAGCATGGCTGGGATAGAAATAAGGCACAAGCCAGGCATTAGCACACTCATTTCATCTTGCTGTTATTTGTGAGTCCACAGAGAAGACAAGCTCAGTGTGTAGGGGTAACTAAAACAGTAATAATATTAAAAAGGTGATATCTCTATAAAGCTCATCAGATCTGGAAGAGGGTAATGTGTTTTGTGGGACACTGTTAAATGCAGTTATACCTCCTGCAGCATTGAGAGAGACAAAGCAAATGTGGTTAGTACTGGCACTGTGGGGACATTAGAGCCATAGAAATTATGAAATGCCAGAGACTTTATTTATTTCAAATAAAGAAAATTACAGCGGGGGGCATGGGCTAGAGCCAGGAGAAGAGAGTGGGGAATTACCAGCTGGGGTTGTGTAATTTTTTGCAATAAGTTTCTATTTTAAAATTTGATAAGTAAGATGCCACCTCCATATCTCTTGAGAACTTTCAAGCAAGTTAATATAGAGAAGGAAGATGTGTCTTTTTTGGTAAAACTTTCCAGAGAGAATAATTAAAAAGTGAAGCTCTAAAAGTTGCTGAGAAGATTTAGTTGGAGAAATCAAAAGTTTGCCTCTCCCACAGATATAATCTTCACGCATGGCTGCCCCAACATGACAGTTCCTCTGGTGATGTCCTTCTTCAGGAGGAATGTGACTTTGGGAGGCTCTTGTGAGTCAGAAGACAACTTTAGATTGTTTTATGTTCCTCTGGGATGTAACATAAGGGATTCATTCCCTGAGCACATCCTCAGCTGATGGACGTTGGGGAAGTATTGCAGTTTCTACCAGCTGAGGATCTGCTCCAGCTTTTAAGAACTACTCTGTGCCATAGCAAAAACTGCAATGAGCAAATAATTATTAGCAGCAATATCATAGTACTAAAGTGTGCAATTACAGTATATGGAACTCTTCCCCAGAGAACTAAAGGCAAGGAGGTTATAGGCCAGCTCCACTGGTGGATGCAGATACAACTAAATAGGAACTCAACCAAGGTGTAGAATTCAAGATTTTTCCCTGTGTCATTTTGCTATAGACTGTACAAAGGCCTACACACGTCTTTTAACACCTGCTCTCCTCCAATTTTTTATTGAGCTTGTAAAATCCATTTTTATTCTCCCTGAAAAAATATTTCAAATGCCATTTATTACCTACTTGGTTTCAAATTAGGAAGCACTCCCAGCCAATCCACAGTCAAAGTTACAAGTGGCTCTCATTATTCAGCCCTAGTTTACTCCATCTTTCAGCCTGGTTGAGAATACTTGGCATGAATATGACCAGATTTACCTTGAAGGCAGCAAAGAACATTTGTACCAAACTGCCAAAGACATGTCCCTTTGTTTTTTTGAGTCACAAGCCCTTAAAATTAGCTTGGTTTGAAACACAGTCTTTTGGTTACTGCTGCCTTGTCATTCTGTAGATGAGACAGTGTTTATTAGCATCCTCTTCCTTGAAAGTTGCATAATCTCCTTGAATGTTGCCCCTGAAAGTTGCTTTTTAAGCAAAGGGGTTGTTTGGGAACAAAGTCATTAGTGACTTTTATGATTGAGCTCATCAGACCCTTTTCCCCCCTTTTGTTTCAATAAGAGGTTTTGGTTCAACTATGTTTTCCCTGTTGCAGATGAGAGTTTTTAGTGGGGGCAGGCTGGGGAGTTATACGTAAGCACAATAAGTATGTTTAAGTGTCTGGTGATTGTGCTTTTGGAGTAGAAATAGGACTGCTAGCTTCAGGTTTGGAGGGGTGTGGTTCATTATGGCAAAGTGGGAGCTCCTTCATACTTAAGGGTGACTTTTTACCCTTTCAAAAAGAGAGAGGGAGATCTTCATGCTTCCTAATGTGTGTGGTTAAGTCTCCCTGACAACGGATATGAGTTCCAAAAATTCTGAATAAATTGTCACTACTTTTTGAGATTAAAAGACTTAAAAGTGGATCTTTTTTGAAATGATGTCAAAATGTCTGATGCTTCTTTGTGTCTCTCTAGCTCCTAAACAAAATTTGAAAAAAAAGAAAAAAAGATTTTGACATTAATTCATGCAAGAGGCAATTTCCAAGAGCAGAAGCGGTAGGATGTTTAAGAAAGTGCCATTAGTTGAAAATAAGATATAATTCCATGCCATGGAAGCTGATGGAGGGCGGGGGAATACCATGGGCTGAGTATCCATCATCAACCTCTGGACCACTTTTCAGAGTGAGACGAGATTGTAGGATTTGATAAAATGACCCTTCCACCTGCTCCCCTGTGAAAGGCCTATTCAGCCTATGGGAAATAAGCCCTGGTTGGCAGTTCTAGGCCAAGCTTTTCCACGAATGACTTAGTATACCATTTTCCTGCAGATCCTGATCTAATATCAAGTCATACCACATAGTGTGTGAGGGGCCAAGGAGGCTCAGCCACCTGAGGGGATGAAATTTTCAAAAGTGCCAAGTGATTTAGGAGCATATGTTTCATTGACCTTTTGTGGGACTTGTGCTCCCAAATCACTTAGGTTTTCTTGCAAATCCCATTCTGCATAGCTTTCCAAAAGCCACAGAGGACCTTAGTGACAGAACCATGTTTTCTGTGGTGAGCAAATCCTGTCCTGGCAAGAAAACCCCAGCTGTTCTCATGCAAACTGCTCTAAATCCCTAGTTGGTGTGACCAGTTGTAATATCGCAGTGCAAGCACGCCACAATGCTCAACAGATAAAAAAAAAAGAATATGTAAATAAGAATCACTATTAGCCACCTGTTTAATCAGACTTTGGGTTCAAACCTACTTGTGACTCATGGTACTTACAGAGACTATCCTACGGTGAAAGTCATCCTACTGCACCTCTACTGCTACTGGGGCACAAGCTTGGTAGATCTAAGCAATCTCAGATAGGTCCAGATGCACTGTAATCACACTCCTGAAGTGTAAACTTATCTGAGTGACTTGCATTCTGTCCATAAGTCAGGTATTTAACTTACTTTGCTTTTTAGCTTGTTTTCATGTCAGTGGTCCCTGTTGTCACCTATTGTCACCTATTATTGTCTCTGATTTTTAGCAAGTTTGCAATTTGAGGACTGGAATCATACTTTCTTCATAGTTCTATGAAGTGCCCAGCACACCAGATGCCTGATTCTTAATACCAAATGCCAGACTGAAAGGCACATGTAGTGAGCTTGTATATTCTGGCCAGTGCTGATGGAGCTTGGTGGAGCTCCAAAGGATCTGTTTTCAGTAACTTTGAATTTTACAATCTCTGCTGTGGTGTGTGGAAAGTAGCACTCTGTTGGCATCTAGCCAAGTATTTCCAGCTGATGCAATTTCTGTTTTCATATAGGCAAAAAGAAGTAGAATACTGTATACCCACAAACAGATGACTCTGTTAATAGTAAAGCCTTCAGATTAGTCTAGCTTGCAAAAAAGGGCCCGGGCACCTCTGGGTCATGGTAGAAAGAGGCATCTAAAAGCCACATTCAGAACAATGTAGACAAACTGAAGAGAGTAATAAGAATGATAGGAAGTTAAGAACTCATGACCCATCAAGAAAGGTTGAGGGAATTGTTTGTTTCTTCCAGAAAAGAGAAAACTAATGGGGGAAGATAAGTCTTCCTACATTGCTATAATGGGGACAGCAGTCAATTTGTCTGAGCGCATAAGACAAGAATTAATCTTCTTAATTTTCAGCAGAGGTGTTTTAGATTAGTTATTAGAAAAACCTTCCAACTAGAAGGGTGGTACAAGTTACCCATGGAAGCTGTGGACTCTCCTTCATCAGAAGTTTTTAAAAATAAGTTAGGCAAACATCTGTCAGAGGTGGTTTAAGGACACTTGAACCTGCCTCAGCACACCGAGTTGGACTAGATAATTCCTTCAAGTCCCTTCCAGCCCTGCATTTCCAGGATCATATGCTGTTTCCCTGAGATGCACTGTGCATTGTTTAGCAAAGGAGTGATCATAATTTACCTACACTATGGATCTAGGTCCTAAGGTACAGCCGAGTATAGGGTTGTTGGTTGTAGCCGTGTTGGTCCAAGGACATAGGCAGGCAAGGTTCTTTGGGCAGATGTGATATGTTTGATTAGACCAACTAAATAGTTGGAAAAACATTCTTTGCAAGGTTTCCGGCACAAACACCCTTCTTCTGGCAATGGAACCGAAGAAGGGTGTTTGTACCCAAAAACTTGCAAAGAACTTTTTTGCAACTATTTAGTTGGTCTAATCAAACATATCACATATACCCAAATAACCTTGCCAGCCAAGTATAAGGCATTTATTTTCATTTCACTATGGGAAAGAACACAGACTGTTTTTTTTTAATGGAAAATACAAAAAAAAATCAAAAATCAAAACAAACCCTACCCGCATACCCCCAAAAAGCTGTAAAAGAATTTAGGTTGCTAAGTGACAACTGTGGTTACCTGCCTCATCATTTACACAGCCCACAGTACTTAAAAGCAAGGAAATGAATAGTTAAGCACATCATTAATCTTACCCTGCCCACATAATAAACAATCAATTAATTCTTATCAAGTATAGAGACATGCATATTGCATCAGTGCACAACAGACTTTCTTTGCTGTTTAGGAATCATTTCATACAATAGCTGGGTAGATAAAACCTAAACAGAGCTTTGTCCCACTGCTGTCTTGAGGTGTTACTGAGATACATGTCTTGCATTTTCCACACAGCTAACATTTCTCACAGTGGGCTCTAAGTTCTGCCCTACCCTACAATGCTCTGCCCAAATACCTTGGTTGGCTAAGACTGTGAAAATATATTATTGTCCCAACATAACTATGCCAGGAAAACCCCATGTGTCGACACACCGGGTGCATCCCCACAAATGGGAACATGAGTCTCTCCAGGGACAAGTAGCAGCGGCACAATGTGCACTGCTGTTACTTGTCTCTGCGCATGGCACGTTGCCCTGGGTGGGGTAGGGGAGGCTGGGGCCAGCAGCCTTACCTGGGGTCCTGGGGGCATCTCGTAGCTGCAGCTGCAGGGATCCTGTCCGGCAGCCAGAGAGTGGCTCTGTCCAGCCAGGCTCCAGTTATGAATGGTGCATGCTGCTGCCATGTGCACCACCCCACTTTTTTTTAGGCGTGCGGCTTTTTGGCCCCAGGAGACCCCCTGTGCTGTAAAGAAAAAAACCCCTGTCCAGCAAAGTATCAGCATGGGGAACTCCTGCATGTGCAGTGCCACAGATGCATCTGCCGCAACTCATACTGCACATCCACGCTCGTCTGGATGCACCCACCTAGGGTAACAGCAGAGGGATTTTGTTAGTGTAGCTTGGATCATTTCAGAAGTGGTGATGCTAAGGAGGCAGAAAACCCCCTTTTGTCAGCACTCAGCAGATGCCATGTTTCTGCTGCAGTGCATGGGGTCAGGTGGAGGGGAGGGGGATCTAGTTGGTGCCATTACTGCACCTGTAATAACAGGTATTAACTAAATGTTCAGTAACCAGTGCTACTGCGCGGTAGTGCTAGCACATGCCTTTTAAGTGATGCTAACGCACAGTAGACTAATTCTACTGCGCATTAGTGCAATAGCATGGCTTTTGCCGTGATTCACTAATGCACAGTAGAATATCGTCTACTGTGCATTTCGAGTCTCGTGTAGATGCGCCCACTGTTATAGTGGCAGAGACTCCATAATACAGTTAGACTATGAATGGAGGGAAATCTTGTACTCATTGGTTACTGTTCTTTGATTACTCTCTCCTGTTATTGCATTATTGTGGGGTATTGTAAACAAGGGATATATAGGGAAGGCCTCTTCTCCAGTGTAAGGGAGTCAGTTGTCTTTGAGAAATCTGCAACACAGCTGCTAATCCAACTTCCCTTGGTGAGAATAGTTACTTAAGTAGGAGTTGAATCTAAGTGCCCTACAAGCACACAGCAACAATTCTTAGCAATTTAGGGTGGAACCAAAGGATCTCAGGCTCAGTTGAAAATGCGGGGCGATTTAGGTAAACATGATGTAATTATAGTAGAGAAATGCTAATTTGTAATAACAACAACTAAGAGACACATTGTAGATTACAGCTATTTGCAAATGAGCAAGTTAAGTAATAAGAGAAACCCAAGGATAGTGTACCACAAAGCATATTTTGTTCATTTATTGTGACGTGTCATTTAGTTTTGTTGTAATTAAAAATAAATAAAGCCCTTTAATTGAGCCACTAAGACATCCATATGCTAAAAAATGGCACCTGATCTTATTAATGTGACCTTATTGTCTTCCTTTCTCCTCCTGCATTCCCTTGTTGTGTTCCATCTAAAATTAGATTGTAAATTCTTTAATATGGGAACCTTGTCTTTCTACTTTTTTTCTAAAGTGCCTCACACCTTTTTTGGATGCTTTAAAAATAAGTCCTAACAGCACTTTAGCTCTATGTGCTAATACTTCACGGCATACTTGCAAATGAACTGTTGTATAGTTGTGTTGCTAATGAATGTTAACAATTGCTCAGTGCAGTACTCTGCTAATAAACCTTTGCTGAGAATTGGGGTCACACTCCATGTTTGGGAGAGGAGAGGCTCACAGATGAGTCTGTGGATTAACCACGTTCTATTAGGCTCTGAGTTGGAATTTTCCCAGGACGTTGTGGGAAGTGCAAGTGCCAGTGTCATTTCAGCTATATCCTGTGAAATCTTTAATGACCATAATTAATGACAGCCTTATTTTTGTGTCTCAGATGAGTCAAGGGGTGAATTTAGAGAAGGTGCAGTAGTGTGGCATCCCCCTTTTGGATTGCACCGCAACATGGGAGACTTTGAGGACTTTTTGAAGTCCCTAAAGCAGATGGAAATCCTCTGTCCCTTCCCCTTCCTACTCAAAGGCATGCCCCCTCCCTGCCCTTTCCCCCTTCCCCACTGTCCCTGGGGGTGGGGAAACACCATAGCCATTTCTGCCTGCAGCATGGGGGCTGGGCTCAGCTAGGGACAGGGACAACAGCAGCAGGGATGGACAGAGATTCCCCTTCCCCATGCCTGCTCCAGGCACGGTGGGGAGGGATCTACTCTCCCACCATGCTTTTGTCACTGTCCTCTGTCCAGCTGCAGCTCAGCCCCGGGGTCTCTGGAGCTTCCTTGCCCCCAAGCAGTGGAGAAAGCAGCAGTGTCAGGCAGGAGAGGGGCAGGGACAGAAACAGGGAGGGAGGGGAGATTTTCACTTGCTTAGGGACTTTAAAAAGTCTGCCCACACTTGTGGGGGTGGAGAAGACTGGGACCAGGGGGGTGCAGCCATGAACATAACATTTAAAACGTTGATGCAAACTCCTTGTGGGCGACAGGGGAGTTGTCCCGTTCTTTGCATCTCCAGTTCTTTCCGATATCGTATTCTGCAGAGAGTACGAAGGTGGAACAAGGACTAGTCTGTCCAGGGAAGAAGCTGATCAGCTGGACTATCCTCATGAGCCGTTACAGTGTTTTATTACATGGTTTTAGCCCATCACAACTGCTGCACTGACTTCTGTGCTGCGCTTTAATCCTGCTTCCCGAATGTCAGCCAAAAAATAAATAAATAAATAAAAATTACCAAGGAACATTCCGGAGTCAGAAAGGAGGGAATAAAGGTTTTGGCTGCTATTAGATTTTTTATTGCCAAGAAAAGCCACTCTGTATTGAACTAATGGCAGTTTTATGCAAAATAGGTGCTTTCAATAATCCTCTTGCAGGTTCCATCACTGTATTACCATAAAATAGCTAGTGTTAGCAACGTCTGGCAAGTTGTGATTATCTAATCAGACTAGATCACAGTCTCATTTCATTTATATTGGCTTTGCAAAGACTTTTACTTTACAGGTGGCAGTCTGAGCTCAGCCCTGAATGGAACCGTTCACCCACCCCGGAGTAGTTCCTGCTGGCTGGCCGTAAAGGACTGTACTCAGAGGGGTCAAGGCATGTGGCTTCCAGGTGGCAGCTTGGGGAAACAGCCGCATTCAGCTGACTGGCTGCAGGTGAATGAGTTACTGATGGCCAGGGGCACATCTGGGATTTGGCAAAGGAGGGTGCAGGAGCAGCAACCCCTGCAGCAGGGGTGGCTGCAGCCCCCTCACTCCCAGTCCCTCTCCCCCATACCTGCCCCCCCACTGGTGCAGGCAGACAGTGCAAAGGGATTGGAGGAGGGCTCTGGGGACTTTTAAGAATCCCTGTCCTTTCCCTCTGTGGTCAGAGTCACATCCTATCCCCACCTTTCCCCCCTCTCCTCTCTACCACTGCCCTGGGGGCTGGGAAACTTCAGAGCTGGATCTGCCCACTCTACCTGGGCTGTGCAGGGGCTGGTGAGAGGACAGTGGCAATGGGTGGGGAGCTGTGTTCCCCCATCCTGCCTGGATTCCCGGGAGCGGAAGCAGAAGCAGAGAGCAGGAAACCTTGTCTCATTGCTGCTGCCACTGCCACTGTCTCTGTCCTTAGCTGAGCCCAGCCCCCTGCACAGCCTGGCTGGAGTGGGCAGGGGAGGCTCTGAAGCTTCTTTCACCTGTGAGACAACGGGGAAAGCAACAGCAGCAGGAGGGGCAATGGAGGGGTGATTCTCACCTGTTTTCAGGATATTTGGGGCAGAATGAGAGAGCTGCAGCTTCACACGGGGTTATACCATCTCCTGATGAGGGCCTAGGGGCAGGCTGAAGTATCTTTCCCCTCTACTGCACTGCATCAAATATGGAGGTTAGGACAAAGCCCTTTATTTTCCATTCTTAGCCTGCTACTGATTCGGGGGACTAGTCAATGTTTTTTTTTTTAATTTTCAGTTGCAGGGGTCAAACCCTGGATCTCTGGATCCTAAAGCCTGTGATCTTGACCCAAAAGTCAAGATTCACAAACTTCTCTACATGAAGTAACCACTGCAAGGTGTTGGCAGAAAACAACCTCATACTAGCATGGATTACATGGGCTTATTGTGATAGATCGTTTCTGGTGCTGGCTTCATTTTTGGAGCTTTGTGCCACGAGGCAAAGATCGTTCATTTGGCTTATTCCATTCTTATATAGAAAGGCTGGTTGCATGCCTCTGGCAGGGGAAAAGAATCCCTTAAATAATAAAACCATAAAATAATGTTTTGATTTATTCTTCTTTATCTTCTTTTAATATCTGGAAATACTGTGTGAGCAAGAGGCCTTCATGGGATTTGAATGACAGGTTAAAGGGCTCCAATAAAGATTAGATGGTCCACTATCTCCCAAGGAAATTGCATGAAAGTGGTTACTCCTGCTCACTGCTATTAATTTCCTCCTTTTGGCTGCTAGGAGATGCCTCATATCCTGATGTGGCAGACAGGGGATAAGAGGCACTTTCCATTATCTCAATCACTGCCCTGTTTATGAGACACTTAGAATGTTTCTTTACAAAGCAGGACTGCGAGAGGCGATGGATTTGGTGTGGGTGACCTTCTGTATGCTTGGGCTGATGGAGAGACACAGCGTTAGATGCTCTGAGCATCGTGGCTTCAGGGTACAGGTAGCAATGTGGAGCCAGATGTTGTTGCCATCTCTGTCTGGTCAGGATAGGCAGAAACCTGTATCTTTACTGAAGAGAACAAGGTAGCCCTAACTTTCTCATTTTCTCGGAAGACAGTGCCATTTCCTCCTGCCAAATGTTTTCCCCCCGTTTTCCACCCTTTGAAACTCAAAGCTGTACTGCTCTCAATAGTTTGGCCTAATTGCTGGCTCAGAGATCATAAAGGCCTTGATACAGGGCTCACTGAAGTCAACGGAAAGTTGCTTTGTGACTTCAACAGGCTTTGGATCAAGTCATTAGGGAAAAAGCTGGGTTAGGTCCTTAGTTGCCTCCAAGTCAGACTTCTTTAGGGTCCAAATCATATTTCACCTCCAAGAAACTTGGTTGATCACCTTGCATGTGATCCTGTTACATCTGCTTGAGTTCCTGAGCAAACATGCACGCAAATGGTAAGTTGGCCATCTGCCTTCCTGTTATTTTATTCAGCTTCATCTTAAGACTCGTGTGAAGGTGCGATACAAAGGTTGACACAACGGTTCCTTGGGGACTTCAGTGGTGTGGAATGGCATTACACTTAGGTGCCTAGGTGTCATCATGCCTTAGCAGCGAAAAAGGATTTAGGGCTATGTTTCTGGCTCTGGAGGGTGAGCCAAAGAAATGGAGTGAGGCTCTTAGGCATCACATAGAGTCTGCAGGGAGAGATAAGCACATTCACAGAGCGATTTCGTGAGCACAAACACAGAATGAGATGATGCCTAGAGCCTGTTAATGAGGACATTGAGCTAGAGGAGTTTTCCTCAATTCCCACTCCTTAGCTGCCTCCATCTGGTTGGGATGCAGGAAGCAGAGTCCTCTCCTAAGTGGAGGCACTTCATCATGCCCCCTTAAGATAGTGATGCTCATGTCTGATGTAAAAGTCTAGTGGTTAGAGCATGTGCCCAGGATGAGGGAATCCTAGATGTTAGGTTCTCCTCAGCCTGCGGGGATTCAAGTCTATATCCCACAGTTCCCAGAAGATGCCCTGACCACCAAGCCACAGAATACGTGGAGACAGAGCTCCACGACTGCTGAAGTGAGAGAGCTGCTATAAGGGCAGGATTCATAGGGTCAGAAGGAGAATGAGCAAATTGAAATCTACAGTTGTAGTCCGGTGGTTAGGGTACTCCACTTGGAGGAGTGGGAGTCCTGCGGTGAACTGTAGATGATGTCTAAGAGCCTCACTCCATTTCTTGACTCACCCTCCAGGGCTAGAAATTTCATCCCAAATCCTGTTTCACTCCTAGTGATGAGTCCACTGCCTTGGGACGGGGGACTCCTGGATGCTAGTCCCTGCGCTCTGGACTATTTCTGCATTTTGCATGAGGAAGTAATTGGATATAAAGCAGATATATTTCTCAGAGCAGGATTCCCCTTCCTAGGGGAGTAGCCTTAGTGCTAGGCTAGAGACTAAGGCTACCTCTCGATTTCCCTTCCTCTGGCCCATGACTCTTGCATGTTTAGTTGCACAGAAGGGGTGGACAGTGCCTCAACCAAGACTTGTCTACGGCCTGGGAAGTAGGATGTTCAGGTTTATAGCCTCTCAGGGGGAGGAGAATCTAGAAGCCAGGTCTCTTTCTTCCATGGCAAGTGCCCTAACTACTATATCACAGGGACATGTAGCACATCTCCACAGGGAGAGAGAAAGATGTGCAGCCCATCTCTCTCTCCTCCATTGTTGAGTGAACATGACCACGGCAGCTGCCATATATATTAAACTCATGACCCAGTTGCTCCCATGTTCTTCCTCCAACCCCCTCTCTCACTCTTTTTTTCTCAGTGACCATCCACTGTCCCCTTTATTTCTCCTCTCTATATTCTGGCCAGCCATTATGCATGTATATAGGAGTGTCTCACAGAGACCCTTCCTATAGTACCAGCATTCATTCCTCCTCGTGTCCACCTTTAGTCTTTGAACAGGGCAGGAGCTGGCATGTTTATCAGGTGGACTTCCCTCTTAGATCTTAACTTTCCCACATCAAGCAAAGAGGAGACTGCCACTGATTATCGCGTGATCCTCACTCTGCCTAAAAGCATCAGGCTAATAGAAAGGGCTTTAAGAATTCCTCTGCTGATACTGCATGATACATGCAGGAAACCTGGATATACCGTAGGAATGCCCTAGACAATGGAAAGTACTTGTGTTATATATTGCAAACAGATTTCCTGCTGGGGGGAAGCTGGATCAAGGAAGAAGGGCTGATGCATTCAATATGTATGCCAAAGTACAGTCTTTCCCTTCTCCATCCTAAAGGTTTGTAGAAGTCATTGGAGAGTTTTTATTAAATGTCAGGTATGTCAGGGCTGAATGAGCACCCATTCATCAACCTGTATGGGGACTCACAGGGCCCGATACAGGAAATCAAGGACAAAAAAAGCAGGAAGAACAACAGTGATAGGAGTCCATTATGAATCTCCAGCCTTTTCTTCCAACCTCCCATAAAGGATTCTCCATGTCCGACAACCTGTGAAGGAACATAACTCCTTTGAAGGGTCCCCTGGTAGAGGGCCCGGGCTCTGAGTTGCTTTATATCTTAATGTTAAAGATTTACAAACAAACTAGAATTTAAGGCACTGATTTAAAATATGACATGGCAAGAAAAGATCATTACAGTAACATTGTTTTAGATGTACATCTACCTTTGAAGCATCTTTCTCCTTCAGGTCAGTCAGCTGCTCAGGGATTTTGGCTGCAAAGTTACATTACTCTTCACGTAAGCAAGGTCACTTAAAGGAGGTGGGGGTGTTTCTTAGAACTGAAGGAAATACAAGACATTTGTGCTTTTGCTTTTAACACTAAATGGCAGCAGTGTTTTTAGGCCACCTTGAGTGAAGGTCAGTAGATGAGTACAAAGTCCAGTCTCTGCACAGCAGAACCTGGTCTTTCTCTAAACAGGAGGCACAACTCAGCTGATCAAGAGCAGCAAAACTTCTGATCCCTGAATCTTGCATTCAGCAGAAGATGTCTGTGCCGCTGTAGTTTAAAGTGTCTGAAGACTATTCTCTGAGTGACTAGGTATGTTTCTTCTGAATGTTAATTTGGACTCCTTCATGCAGGAAGGGAGGTAATTCGGTTATTACATGGAACCATCTATCTCAGATCCTTACTTGAGTAAACGGTCATCACTCGGTTGAAGTCAGCGGAGATAGGAGACTCTACACCAGCTGAGGATCTGGCCTCCAGAGTTCATTTGCTCAGGCCCCTCTTTGTCATTACATTTACACTTAATATGTAATCACAGACCAGAGGGAGACTGCTGATTAATGAAACCTCACCCTGCCAGGGTCTGAAGGCTTATTATAATGATAACTAGAGGGTGCTTCCTGTTTATGAATTAATTACTGTATCCTGCCTTGAATAAACTCCACGGCCGAAGGCCAAGGAGTTCATTAGCCCAGGATATGGTTTGTAGCAAGAATAACAGGAAGGCCCCTTAAGTTATTATTATGATGATGTGATGATGATGACATTTTAAATTAAATATTGAAAATTTAAATGAAAAAGGAAAAACCGTAGAAGCCTAAATGAATTATGTCAACTGCTGAAAGCGACATTTAAAACAATAACATGGAAAACTATTTTTGTCCATTTTCATTTCTTTCATCCTTTCCTTCTGAGGTTCTGCTTCCCCACATCCTCTTTTGTCTTTCCAGTTCACCCTGTCTCCATCCCTACTGCTTGCAACAGGGGATTGGGAGCCTCAGTCACCCATCTTGGTTGCTGTCTTTCAGCTGGAATATTTTAATATTTTGAGTACAGGCAGGCCCTAGTCAAATCAGAGGGATTATAGTAGTCAGAGTTAAGATACTTGCATATTCAAAGCACAGTTTTTGAAATATACCCTTATAGTGATTATGCAAAACCTCTTCACTCTGACTGGCTAATTACCGCATAGTTATTGGGAAAATACCACAGGGTAATTATGCAAATTAGATGCCTAGGGCCAGCCTGCAGGGAATTGTGCTACTGAGAAAAGATTATAATCTTACCCATCCATAACTGGACAGTGTCCATTTGCATTTGGTCAATACAATTCCATGTCAGCCTTATATTTGTTAATGTCTTTGTGTAGTTAATATACTTAGCTGCCCAATGCCTATCCTAGGCTTCCCATGGAAGCAGAAAAATACTACGCAAAGATTGCAAGTGTGACTGATATCAATTAAACCATCCCAACCTGCCCAGCTCATTAGGATTAATAACCCTCCCTGCTTCAGCCTACTCACAGCCTCTCAACCCACTCTAAATTACACTCCATTAACATCCTCCTGCTTTCATTATGGAAGTTGCTTCCTAATGAAACTAACTTGGCATTAATGAAAATGTTGATGGTATTGGTAACTTTTGCCTAGAAAATCAGTTGATATGTCTAAGGTGCCAGTTGACAGAGAGGGTTTTTTGACGAGAATACTCATGTAACAGGCACTGGACTGAAACACCAGCTTTTATCACAGGCCACAAAAGAAACAACAGCTGGTAATGATTTTCAGTCATTGCCAGGCAGGGTCAGATACAAACCTGAATTTAATTGAGGAAGGTTACTGTCCATATGCCATTATGTGAGCCATGCAGTCTCTTGAAGGACACTCGTATAAGGGAAGCGGAGTGAAATCATTCCCCTTCCTGTTAGTTTTTTTTCTGAGGGAGGATTCAGTGTATGCTGCCAGCTGACTTTTCATGGTGTCCTGAGCTGGAAGAAAATAATCTTGGGAAATTCCCCAAATGAAATTAAAACCAGAAGAAAGAAAATCTTTGTTTTATCACTGAAAGGTTTTGGCAACAGTGGACCTGTTGCAACTACCAGTAATGACAGTAGTATCAGCATCCATACACATGGCAACAGGGAAAATACGGTGACAATTTAAGAGCCACAATATTTGCCAAGTAACAGAACTAAAGCACTTGGCAAACTCACATTACAGTCCCTGAAATAAAGAGAGTCCCATCAGATTTTATTTAAACCCACATACCGGAGCACAGGTGTATACCAATACAGGGCAATTAAAAAAAAAACTCTAAGCAGAAGAGAATAAAAACCATAGTGTGCCCAGAAATGTGGATTCTACAGTTGTCTGCAAATTGAAGGGAAAGCACAAGGCTTATTGTTCCATTTCTCAACAGGTTGAAACTGGGTAATAGAGCATTTGAGTTTGATGTGGTCGTTTTTGAATATGCCTACTAGGTTTTTACTTCCCTGACCTCCTGTGTGCTATGTGGCTTGAGGGAGGGCTGAAATGAAGCAGAGAAGATACAGATTGAATTAGGAACAAAGTTCTCCGTGTTTGTCAGTACCTGGGTCAGTAGAAGTGAGAGGGAGGTGGAGGGAGAGTGCAGGCTAATTAGAAATCAGTCTATGTGCATGTGAGCTATGGAGGGTCATTTTCTGAAAACTGCTTGAGGATCAGTTTTCAATGGTCCAGACTTACTGCAGAGATGTAACAAGCAGGGTTTGTGCCCTGGAGAAGCCCCGTGGAAGGTTGGGGGGGGGCAGGATGGGGAGCACACACGGGTTCCAACAGCAGGGGCATAGGTATCTTACCCATGCTGGGAACTGCGGGACAGTCCTCAGTTGTGCTGCTGCTGCTGCTGCTTCCGCTGCCGCTGCCGCCGCATGCTCTGCCTACCCCAGCTCTTGCTTTTAAAGCCATACCAGTAAGGTGCCTGTGCACCAGATGCTGCCGCTGCAAGAGCAATGCCGTGCTGCTTCTCTTGCTGCCTGGGTGCAGACTTTGCAGATTGGGGGACAATTCTGGTGCCTTTCCTAAGGTGGTGCCTGAGGCTGATGCCCCTTTCACCCACCCCTAGTTACACTACTGATTTTACATCGGCTTTTAGAGCTAGGAAGAAAGATCCAAAGTAAGGATGAAGCCAGTAGGCCAGGGCATCAAAAAACTCTCTGCAGCCATAGGGATTGCAGTGCTTTTCCTCAAGGACTGAGCGTTACCATATTTTATTCAAATACAAGACATGCTTTTCCCCAGTCAGCATGAGGGGAAAAGCCCCATATCTTATAATTGTATACAAGGAAACCTCATTAAATTCATTGTCTGTCATTAAGCTGCTGCTAAAAGCAGCATGTGCTCAGTAAATGGAAACCTACCATGACTTTGAATAAATGCAGCCATGCCAGATTTAGGCTTAAGCTACTTAAGCTACAGTTTAGGGACTCACAATATGAGGGATACTTCACATCTTGAGCATCCTTGTTTTACTAAAACTTCATATTGCAAAAACATCTATGTATCCAAAAACATGCAACTACATATATTAAACCCTTAAACAACATACATCAACTTCCCACAAAAAAAAAACCCTTACAGGACTCCTTTTCCTCCTACCGAAACCCATGAAAAACTATTACCTTAGTAACCACTTAAGACTCTCGTCCCCTCCCATCAGTCCTCTCTGTTAGTTCAGTAGAAGAAGTGTGTCCAGTCCTTTTCTCTCCACTTCTCGTTTGCCTCATCTTCTCTGATATCTTCCTTGTCCTGATCAATGCAGTATTTCAGTTCATGCAACCCTGGCTTCAGGTACTCTCTTTCAGTGAAAGCCAACCTCTTAAAAACCCAGGGGTTTCTTACTTTCCATAAACTAGTTTTAACACATGCTGAGAAAGTCCTTAATAATGTTTCCTCCTGTCCCTTTGGTATGAGTCCCTATAGTACCATCTCCTGCACTAACAACAGATTTATTTTGGTGACACTAAGAAAGTGGCAGACTATTTCCTACACCCCCTTTGCAGATGTATGCTCCCAAAACACGTCCCACTGTTTCTTCCCTGCATCTCTCCTTTGGGCACCTTGATGAGTTCATAAAGCTCCATCTGTGTTGTACCTCTCTCATGGGCAAGATACTTCTTACAACCATCCACACTAGGCCAGCATGTTCCCCTTTTAGTTGTTTACCCACCACCGTTCCCCACATCTTCTTCACTGGTCCTTGTGTGAAGTTTCCTACTGGCACCATCCTGTCTCTCTCCCTTACCAATTTCATCAGTTTCTGATGATCCTTCAGGACCCTTCAGCTCTACCTTCCCTATTGTATACCTCTGCATGAAACCTTCCATCCTGCTGTAATGAATCAGCAGTTGCCACGCACACAGACTCTTTAAAGAGGTTTGATATACTCCCCCACCCATTTCCTCAAAATTGCAGCTGTGTGAGATTGCATGATATGTGCTGCTTTCCCCTCTCCCTCCATTACTGCCTTGCATACCGCACTTATATATTTCACATAGACAAACAATCCCAAATCCAGCAGCTCCCGTCCTCCCATCTCTCTTGCTTTGTAGAGTTCAGCTCTAGCCAGCCTTTCTCTTTTGGCAAAAGAGCACACTACATTTCCTCTGATCTTTTGCTATCTGCTGCCACGTCAGTAGGAACAGAAAAGGACGACCTGCAGGTTACAGTGGAAGATGGATATGAGTCAGCAATGTGCCCTTGTTGCCAAAAAGGCTAATGGCATACTGGGCTGTGTTGGTAAGAGCATTGCCAGTAGGTCAGGGGAAGTGATTATTTCACTCTGTTCTGCACTGGTGAGGCGACATCTGGAGTCCTGTGTCCAGTTTTGGGTCCCCCACTATAGAAAGGATGTGGACAAGTTGGAGAGAGTCCAGCAGAGAATAATGAAAATGGTTTGGGGGCTGGGGCACATGACTTGTGAGGAGAGGCTGAGGGAACTGGGCTTATTTAGTCTGGAGAAGAGAAGGCTGAGAGGGGATTTAATAGCAGCTGTTAACTATCTTAAGTGTGTTTCCAAAGAGAATGGAGCTGGATTGTTCTCAGTGGTGGCAGATGACAGAACAAGGAGCAATGGTCTAAAGGTGCAGCAAGGGAGGTTTAAGTTAGATATTAGGAAAAACTTCCTCACTAGGAGGATGGTGAAGCACTGGACTGACTGCATTACCCAGAGAGGTGGTGGAATCTCCATCTTTGGAGGCTTTAAGGCCTGGCTTAACACAGCCTTGGCTGGGATGATCTAGTTGGGGCTGGTCCTGCTTTGAGCAGGGGGTTGGACTAGATGTGACCTCCTGAGGTCCCTTCAAGCCCTCATTTCCAGCAAGGAGCAGTGTTCTTCTGGACCATAACCAAAGTATTTGCCATAGCCTTGCTGTCGCCTTTTCTCATGCTGTATTATCTTTCCCCTCAGCGTCCATCGGGATCCCTAGCGCTCTGATTTCTCTCTCTGTTATTTGAAGGCCCAACTTCTCCAAGTTCCTCCAGGTGCCCACTCCTGTTATGGTGCTTTTCAATCTATTTAGTTTAGCCCACATCACTTCTTCATACTCTGATGTATGCTCTAGGGCCGTTTTCATTAAATGTCTGTCTCGAACTACTACATTTATATCATCCCTGTCTATTATGTGTTTTACCTCTTCCCCTCCTGGTTTCTTTACTCTGCTTATGACCTTGTCTTTTCTTATTCTTTGTGCTAATGGTTCCATGCCACACACATATAGTAGGGGTAACAGGGGACACCCTTCTTTCACCCCTGTATGGATTTTTAAAGCCCTGCTTTGATGCCTAATTTGGACTTGACTCTCTGCTTCTCTATACAATAACCTTATCCAATATATACATTTCTCTGGGAACTCCATTTTCCCTAACACCTCAAATAGGTAATCATGACCCACTCTGTCATATCCTTTGCTAAATCTTGGTTTGCTATAACTGTGTTTGCTTTCCTGTCTTGGATGTGGGACAGTGTATCTCTGATCACTTCGGAGACCCTTCCACCTGGTCCTGTGCATAGTTGGTCTTCATATAGTATCTTCTGGAGGTTTTTCCTCGTCCTCAAAGCCAGCATCTTGGCCATTAACTTATAACCTGTATTAAGGAGTGTAATCGGTCTCCAGTTTTTCAGAAGTTGCTTCTCCCCTTTCTTAAAGCGTAAGATCACAATGTCTCTTGTAAATCCTTTCCCTCTCCTGTTTCTGCTATTTCTGCGAAAACTTCCACTATTTCTCTCTCTACCCATGCCCAAAACTGCTCATCAAATTCCATAGGTAGTCCATCTGTTCCTGGTGATGTCCCTCTTTTAAAAGTTTTTAAGCACTCTTCCACGTCCTTCATTTTCTCCCACCCAGGGTTCTTTTGCTAAAAATAGTTCCTGTCTTGTCTTCCTTTTAAACCAGCTTTCTATCTGTTTCTAGTTCTTCATGTACCTGTCTTCCTTTTGTGGTTTCCTTTAGCAGCTCCTGCATCTTTCTTTGCAGCTCTCTCAGCTCTTTTGTACTTTTCCTCACAATTGTTTGACCTTTCTTCCTGAAAAATGCTTTTGTTTTCTTCTTCACTGTCATCCACCATTCTACAGTACTTTAAAAATATTTCTTCACTCTTCTCTACCCCTCATACTGTCTTGTGTATGCTTGACATCGCTCCTTGTCTTGTAGCAATTGAACACTTAACTTCCACACTCCCTTTCCTCTTACCGAGACTCAGTTCAGCCTTCAGCATCTGGCAATCACCAAATGCCACAATTACGGTTTCTTTCTTCCTAATCTCTATTTCTTCTGATATAAACACAAAGTCAGTTCTTGATTGTGTCTTTCCACTGGGGTCAGTTCTAGTGAAAACCTTCTCCCCTGCCTACGCATCTCTTAGTGATTCTTCTTTTATTATATTTACTAACAAATCTGGATGAACTCTCTAAAATTCCACCTCCTCTTTCCCCTGTTCTGTGACCCGCTTCTATTACACAGTTGAAGCTCCCCACTATTAGCCAGAGTCTCCCTTCAACCACATGAACTGCTAGCTTTCTAAGAAGAACCTCCTCCCCTCCTGCCCTGGTGGTGCCTACGCGTTGAAAACTTCTAATTCTGCTCCCCTGACTGATAGTAACATTCGCTGCAGTCTGCCACTGATGTTGTCTTCTGTCTGTTTTGCTTTCACCTCTGGATTCTTGAATAATATCGCCACTCCAGCCACAAATTGGGTCGATGGTCGCACCCAGAGACTGGTGGTGGATGGGTCGTTTTTGACCTGGAGGGATGTGGGCAGTAGAGTTCCCCAGGACTCAGTCCTCAGGCCTGTGCTATTCAACATCTTTATCAGCAACTTGGAGGTGGGCATGAAAAGCACGCTGTCCAAATTTGCTGATGACACAAAGATGTGGGGAGAAGTGGGCACACTGGAGGGGAGGGACAGCATCCAGCTAGATCTAGACAGGTTACAGAGGTGGGCGGATGAGAATAGGATGGAATTCAACGCAGACAAATGCAAGGTGCTGCATCTAGGGAGAAAGAAAAAGCAACACACCTACAGGCTGGGGAACACCCTTCTTGTTAACACGGTGGCAGAAAGGGTTCTTGGAGTCATTGTTCACTCCAGGATAGACATGAGCCGCCAATGTGAGGAAGCGGGCAGTAAGGCTAACCGTACCTTGTTGTGCATCTACAGATGCATCGCAAGCAGGTCCAGGGAGGTGATCCTTCCCCTCTATGCGGTGCTGGTCAGGCTGCAGTTGGAGTCCTGCGTCCCGTTCTGGGCGCCGCACTTCAGGAGGGATGTGGCTAACCTTGAGAGGGTCCAGAGGAGGGCCACTCGCATGGTCAAGGGGCAGCAGGCCAGGCCCTATGAAGATAAACTAAAGGGCCTGAATCTATTCAGCCTCCACAAGAGAAGACTGAGAGGGGATCTGGTGGCCGTCTATAAACTCACCAGGGGGAACCAGCGGAAAATAGGCGAGGCTCTGTTCCCCTGGGCAGCACCTGGGATAACAAGGAATAACGGTCACAAATTGATTGAGAGCAGGTTCAGGCTTGGTATCAGACAAGTAAAGTAAAGGAGACATTACTGTATGGTTAGGGCTGCCAGGCTCTGGAATGGACTCCCAAGGGAGGTGGTGCTCTCCCCTACTTTGGGGGTCTTCAAGAGGAGGTTGGATAGATATTTGGCTGGGGTATTATGACCCCAGCACTCGTTCCTGCCCAGGGTAGGGAGTCGGACTTGATGATCTGTTTAGGTTCCTCCCAGCCCTAGAAACTATGAAACTTTGTTTTCATTTGTCCCTTACCACCAGAACGGTCCTCATCTCTACCTTTTCTCAAAGTGCTTATAAACCCTTTCCCTCAGTATCCCACATTCTTATAGGCAGATTATGTCTGTCCTTACTAGTTTTAACATTTGTTTGCCCTGTTTCCATCTTTTCCTTGTTAGCACACTTCTGATATTAATAGATGCAATGATCAGTGCCATTGTGCTTGCTTTAAAAAGCATGTGCCTGTCCCTTTAAGGTTCTCTGGCACTGCTGCTCACAATGGGTGAGTCCTCCTCTGCCCTCACTTTCAAGCCTGTTTCTTCTGCGAGCTGCCTGACTGCCTTTGCATTTAGGAAGGCTTTCATTCTCCAACTTTCATGTTGCTTCCTGCCTCCAGTTCACCACTTGGGCTGGAGCCTGGGGAATTAATGGCGGGAAGCTGCTCCGGCTCCAGCTCATTCCCCTCATTTCCAGTTTTCTTTTTCCTGATTTTCTTCCCTTGTGTTTTCTTCCTTTCCCCTCATTGACCCCTGGGCTCTTTTATTTGTTCCACCTCTGTGTCTTCTGCTTGTTTGATTTCTTCTTTGTCCCTCTCCCCCCACCTCCATGTCTGGGTTTTCTCCTGCTCCCCTTCTGTTTCATCTTGAGCCACCTCAATTACAGATATTACATTCCCTTCTTTCTCCTTTCTCCATCCTGCAGGGGTTCATCCACCATTTCTACTTTATTCTCACCCTTCCCTTCTCAGCAGGCCTGACCTTGCTTGCATAGGCTTTGGGACACCTGCAGAATAGGTGTCCCTTCTACCCACAGCTAGTGCATTTTAGGGATTCCTGGCACTCTGCAGCTCTAGGCCCCTTCCCTTCACATCTGAAATGCACTTATCTGTGGACAGGTGCCCCCGCTCCTTGTCGCATTTGCTACATTGCTTTGGTTGCCCGTGGTATATTATAAAACCCCAGTGGGGCCTCAGATGGATTATCAATGGAAGGTGCTGCACCCCACCTGTGCTCCACTTGTTTGCTGTCAACACAATTCGTGCCCTCCATAACCCCATCCAAATACCATATGTGTCCCAAACTTTCTCTACACACATTACATCTTGCACATGCAATTCCATCCACCTTTCTATGTCTTCTGCCTGTAACAAATCCATATACATTCTTATTATAATCCCTCATTCCCTTGACATTACCCCTGCTGTAAACTATATACCTCTTAAATCCTCCCATCCACATTCCTCTGCATGTTTCTTCCAAAAAATTTCATACCCTTCACTGTTCCAGTCAGTAAACTCCCAAGTCTTTCTGTTTTGGAAAGCAGTCAGGGTGGTGAGATGCTCCATCTGCACTTCCAATATCTCAGACAGTACCTTTTCTCTGAACTCATATCTGCTCATCATCAATCCCATCTGCATCCCATCACTGGTTGTTATTGGTTGTATTCACAGTTTTGATCCTCACGGCATCTCTTGGTGCATCTTCTGTGTCCCACCTTGCCGGCATTCTGTTATGCTCCTGCCACTTTCTGCCTCTTGTCTCACATACCTTCTCCTGCTGTTTCTGCTCTATCTCCCACTCTCCTCTGTTCCTGTCTTCCTTCTGGCCTTGTTCCTCTTCTCATCACCTTCTTTACCATTTCCTCTGTTGTTGTTGCTACTTCTGTTGTTGCTCCCATCTTCTCCATTTTCTTTCTTCTCTGCTTTTCCGATTTTGTCCACCTCTGTATGTCTCTAGACATGTTTTTCAGCTCTTCATTTACTTTTTCATCTCCTGGTTACTTGCCATCACTGCCATTGTTCTGAGCATCAGGTTTCTCTCCTTCACTCCTTATACCCTGACACTCCATTGATCCCTATTTTTTGCCCTTAAAACATTGATCAGACTTTCAGGTAATCACTTGATTTAAGCTCAGGAGCCCAAGAAAATGCTGATGGGAACATTTTTTTTATACTTAAAAAAGGTAGGCAAGTGATCCTTCCACAGGGAACTGGCACTGGACCTGAAGGTACTGAAATACCAGGCCAACACTGGGTGGGCCAGAGCCAGGCCTGACACCCTCCCCTTCGTGCCAAAAAATACTTGACCTTAGCCAAAAGGTTGAGACGCTGATAGGACCTACCACAAAAATAAGTTAGTGCAACCACCAGAATAAGATATATGGTCAGAGCTGTCCCTTGGGTAGGGCAAATCGGGGTGACTGCCCTGGGCCCCACACTTTGGGGGGCCCCGCAGAACCAGGTGGAGCAGCCGCAGACCCTCCTGGAGGGCCTGCCTGGAGCTGGCAACTTAGCCCTGTGCTGTGGAAGAAGGATTCAGCAGCTTGCCACCTCCCCCTGCCGTGCACTGTTGGCTTCATGTCCACTGAAGAGCAGCTCATCCAGGGCACATGAGATCTGCTTGGTCTCAGGCACCAAATTTCATTGCTATAGCACTGCCATACTCTGCCTTTTTGGAGGGTCCCATGGCCCTGTGCAGTGTTAAAAGGGCCCTGCACTCCCCTAGGGCTAGCTTTGTATATGGTAGTGAGCACAGTCCTCCTCAGCACTGACTTTTTTTATCTCATAGTGAGCTACTATATTGAATCTGTTTTGACTTGTACTTCACTCCCACAACTGAGCTTCACTTTTCTTTCCCAGTTCCAGTGATTCTTGTTTCTTCACCAGCCTTAAATGCCTGGCAGACATCACCAAACAGGGCCCCAAACAGTTCATCCAGAATGCCTCTGTTGTCCCCTCGGTCAGCCTGTTGCATATGATTAGTGTGGCCCTGCCCTCCATGAGGTGGGACAGGACCAGGTTGCCCTGTGTCTCATTTGCGTGTACATTTTTGGAGGATCTCAGGACTGGTGACAAAAGCACGTGGTTCCCATAATAAGTGGTGGACTAATAAGCACATGGATCTTTTTGGTAGGGGGGGAGGGAGGAGGGATATCTGGAGTACATACGCATATTGATCAGTGCTAAACTCTGGGGTCACCATGGCTTTAAATGCTGCTGACTCTGCTGGGGCCCAGCCCAATGAACTGTGTGGTGAATCATAAGCCTTTTGTATTTGAACTAGTATGATGCATGGTTTGTACTTTATTTAAGTAAGTACCTCTTGTGGGTAAAGATCAAGTGTAGTATAAGATCAAGTGTGGGGGCATCCAAACCCCAAGACCTCCAGGCTTGGGTCTGCACGTAGGATGCCAATGATTTAGGAGTGTCTGAAATCCCAGGGTGATAGGTCTGGGATGGAAGATGCTCGGTGGTTGTAGCACCATACATGGTGTTTAGAATGATTGAGTTCTGCCTGCTCAATCAGTCTGGTTTTTGGAACAATTGAGTTCTGCTCAGTTGATATAATTTGGAACTGATTTGGCTAATTTGTCCTGGGACACAAAATATATTATTAAAAAAATAATTGTTTGTACTGGATTTAAGTAAGTACAAAAGTGCTGCTTAAAAGCATGCTTATGGAGTACCTGTGCTAAAGTTGCAGCAGTTTCAAAAAAGTTAAAACATACCAGTTCTGGTTGAACTATGTCTATGGGTACTAGTAGTAATTTGCCTATATTTTAAGTTGTGTTTGTTTTAAGGTCAGTGTTTTCAAAAATGCTGCTCACTTTTATGAGCAGGATCTGATAGTAAGGGGGTGAGGGGCGGGAGGGTAAAGGGTTATATATAACCATGTATCTTATTCAGATGGGTTGCACCTGGCCCCCTCAGATTAATTTTCCTTGCTGCAGCAGTGGGAGGGAGACAATTTCAAGATAAACCTCCAATAATTAGATTTTATACCTGAAAAATTACAACAAAATTTCCACATATAAAATCTAATTATTGGAAGGTTGTCTTATATTCAGGGTCATCTTAGATTTGGGTAAATATTTTCATTCTCCCAAATAAGGCAGTTGATCATGAATTCCAGCAGCAGGTCTCGCTGCCCAGATCCTTAGGTTGAGAAGTAAAATGAGTCTTTATTTCCTTCTGCCAGAACTTCCACCATCTTTCCTAGGATAGAAGAACTCAGACACTTCAGCTGAGGATAAAGGAGAGCGTTGTACTCCTTTTTCACATTGGGGTTACTCTGTGAATCCAAGCTGTCCTTTACATCTCATCAGTCCTAGCTCCGATTTACAGTCTTCAGCTGTATGATCTTAGTAGGACTTGTTCCATGTATAAGAGGAAGGTAGGCAGAGTCTGGCACACCTGAACCTGAACTACAGCCAGCATAAAAAACCTGGCAAAAGAACAAGATGAGGAATGGAACCGTTTGGTAATTTTGACATCATCCCAAAACAGGGATCAGGTCTAGAAATAAAAGGGAAATCAGGTATATGGTAAGAAGACAGTTCCAGTCTTTCTCTGATGCCTCCCAAAATAATTCATGACCCAAACAAAAAAGTTGTTATATTTATCGCCCAAATTCTCTTCTTTAAGCTTTCAGATCTCAGAATTGCATGCTGTTCAACTTTGTTTATATAGAGATACCAGGTTCTGTGTCTTTTGTCACTGCAATTATGGAAAGCGTTCCCTCCTCCCTGCCCTTTCTTATGGTCTCACAAAATAAAAAGTTACTGTGAGGAAAGCAGGGGCGTGAAATTAAATGCAATGAAATTCAAGGTAGTTTAGCCCACTTTCATTGAAGACCAAGCCACCCTGCATGTATTGTTCGGTAAGAGTAAGCACATGGGCAGCTTAGGTGAGTAGCACTGTTTGCTCATACCATATTTTTCCTCACCATAACCCTTGGTTTAATGCTCCTATAAGTAACACCTGATGCACCTTTAAAAAATGAAGAATTATATATTCAGCCATTCCGTGTTCTCTTCTTTCTGTTCCAGCTTGTCCAGCAGGGATGTTCAAGGCCAACCAGGGGGCAGGGATTTGTGCCCAGTGTCCCACCAACAGTCGCTCTACAGCAGAGGCCTCTCCCATCTGCACCTGCCGCAATGGCTACTACCGCGCTGAGTCCGACCCGCCGGAGGCAGCGTGCACCAGTAAGTAGTAGTGTCACAATATGCATAGGCCCAGGTCCTCATCTGCTTCTAACTCTAACAGCTATGGGTTGTACCTCAGGAGTGCGACCCAGTACCAGGTGAGAGATGTACAGCTCTCTTGTTCTCTCAATGCATAGCCTAGCTTGCCCTCAGAGATCAATCCTAAAATAATCTGCTTAGACATATCACCTCCTGAGAAAATAATGAGTAGCTTTCACCCATCCTAATCCACACGGGAAAGTACATAGTTTTCTTCTGTTCTTTCAATCAGAGATCCTTATGGACTTAGATCAGTATTCAGGTCACTCAACATAGAAGAGAAGTTCCTATCTACCTTTGTCCAGATAGCCTAGAGGCTAGGCCACTTGCCAGAGGAGTGGGAGTCCTATATTCTAGGCCTTCTTCAATGGGAGTGGGTTCATACCCATATCTTCCATGTCCCAAGATAGTGTCCTAATGACTGTTGAACACACAAGCTAGAAACAGCACTGGGTACACAGGCTGGGAACATGGGCCAGAACACAGGTCTTCTGGCCTCCAGGGCCAGTGCCGTCCTTCCTGAGGCACAGAGTCATACTCTCTAGCCTGCTCTCCTAGCTCCATGGCTTTACCTCTTGGCTGTGCAAGGGGAAACTTCAACAGGGGCAGAGGGTGCTTTTAGTTCTGCCTAGCCCATGGCCAGCTGGTTAGGGCACTGTGATGGGGAGCAGAAGATGTGCATTTGGACCCCCCACCCCATCTGAAGAGGGTTTATACTCTGGGCATGTGCCTTAACCGCTAGGCTGTTGTGCTAAGAGCTGAGTGATTCTTCCACCTCTTTGTCAAGAAGTGCAAGTTGCAATCTTTCTGCGGCTAAAGATCGGGGAATTTGCCTAGAATATGGATGTTTCCTAGGGTGTATTAGGATTGCCACAGAAGGTAAGTGAAAGTAGGCACCTCAGTGGAGCACTTCTGTGCAAGCTTAAAAGGCTAGAATGGAGACACATAAGGAACCTAGAGCTCCTCGTGTGTTGTTAGCTGTTGCACAGAGTGCAGTAGGATTGCATTTTGTGATTTAAATGCCTAAAAGCTTTGTAAGTGTTTCACAAAAGTGGATTGAGACTTGGTGTGCTAAGGAAATACAGAGCTCTATGATATTCTCAACTGATGGCTGGGGGAGGGAAAACGTTCATTACAAAGCTCAGGGCTGGATGTTTAGAAGGCTGAACCTAGGGGACTTAGCACTGGAATTGGAGTCCAGCTCCCTTCTCAATAGGCACATATATCATAGCATCTCTTATCAGTGAGCCATGTCATTTTACCTCAGCTGATGATCTGTTCCACAACTAGGCTGTGAAGGATGGGCCAAGGGGTTTTAAACTGTGTCTGTGACACAACCCCTTATGAGCCCATAGAGATGGGAGGGGTACACATTAGAGGCTGCCACATAACAAGCATTCAGGGGTCCTAAACTGCCATATGACATGACACCATTGTGCTGTGTTTTAATGGAAATGTTTCTTGTGTCGTAACACCACTAGTAATCTTGTTATCAAAGTCTGGCATGAGCAGATGATGCTGCATCATCTTCTGCATCTATGCTAGCAACTGACTTTTGTGTGATACCAGCTGGGTGTGCACCAAATTATGAATAATGGGACAGATCCCAGCTCACGTCGACAAGACTTGTTTGAATTGATACTTTTTAGTGGCAGCGTCTGCGATGGGAAGCAGGTACTCCTCAAGATAAATTAGAATGTGAGGTTATCTACCATTACTGTCTTGTTCAGGTTATCTACCATTGCTGTCTTGTTCATAGACATGTTGACAAAATATTCTTTTGTAGGGCACAGAGTATGTTAAGTGTTGGTATTCTACGTGGCTTTATGTGAAATAAATCAGCTGTCTGCTGTAATCAGGCTGGCATGGCAACAGCTAACTTAAGTCTCCTTCTCCATTAAAAACAAAAAGCAGGGAAAAAATACTCAAAAAGCAACACCAGAATAATCAGTAAAGAAAGAACCCATTCCTAACCAGCAGCACTCTTCTGTTAATTTGAAAATATTTGCCTACCGGTCAAAATGTCTACCGGAAGATGCCATCTAGGCCTTTGGAGTAGCTCATCAAGTATTGGGAAAATAAATTTGAGCGCAGTAGCAGATAGGGGTGAGAAAAGGCACCCCCCTCCTCTTTTTTGAAAAAACATGTAATTAGGTAATCCACAGGTCAGCGTGTGTCACATCCTCACTTTTGTGCCTGTTCCCCAATGTATGTATATTTGTTGTAGCTCTAGCATAGTGGATTGGGCTGTTTGGCTACAAATGGTTTTTGCTCTGTAAGTCCTCATTCCTGTATCTGGTAGGACAGACATAATGGTGGCTGTGCCTGGGAGACTTAAAAGACTTTATTGCTGGCACGTGTGGATGGAGCAGAGTTGCAGGCATTTTATTTATTTCTGGTACAATAAAATAATTGAGAAGTTAAAAGTGGACTTTTTTGTCCTTGCATCCACCCCTCCACCCTCTTTTCCAACAACTTGTACTTGTTTAACAAGTGCAGCATGGGCGTTAGACTGTATTTCTCATCTGAAGCTCTTTAATGAGAACACGATTTTGATTGGGCTGTGATCGTGCTATGCTGGGTTTAATGTACTAAAAATACATTTCCTAAGAGGGGGTGCACATTTCCAGTGAGTTCACACTGGGAATCAGCATGTATTGAAGACAGTGACTGAGCACACCTGGTTATCCCAGTGCTTCTCTATATACCCAGCATGTGTGGGTATAACCATACAGAGTCCTACCGTAATGCTTCTATCTGCTGATATGCAGGAGAGGCTCAGGAATGTCTAAAAATATGCATATGAAATAAAGGATTAATTTAAATATTCTGCCAGATCACTTCAGCAGTAAGTGGCAGAGGGAGAACGGAGGCAGGTAGAACAATTGTAAATAAATCTATTTTTTATTGCATCTTGTTACATTGCTGATTTACAGTATGCTACACCAGAGGAGTACTGTATAAAAAAGTCCATTTGTTGATTTTTATTTCTCCTCATTAAGGCTTAATTTTAAAATGTTCTAATTTGAGGTGCCAGCTGTTCAATTTCAAAGTTGTTACATGTCATAGGAGTAAATAATATCATGTATCTGTAGATGCTTCTGTTCACTGGTGCAATAAAAATGTGTCTGCGTCTTTCCAAAGTATTTGCTCCTAGGTAATTCTCTGCAGCTGCGCGAAGCTTTCCTGCACTTTGTCTTTATTAGTTGTTCTTTTAACCCCAGTTAATCAGAGAAAGGGGCACTGTCGAGATTAAAACTGTGAGCCAGATCTTCAGCTGCCGTAGATCAGTGCAGCTCCCTTGACATCAGTGAAGGCTGTCTGTGCGACTTCAATATAGCTATGCCACTTGATGCCAGCTGAGAGCATCCAGGCCATTTCCTTGATTTATATAATAATGACACTTTACATGATTGAAACAAGAAGAATATCTAAATTCTAATCTCCTCTTCACTTTCCTGTTTAATAACTTTTTAGATTTCCACTTTGCTCAGGCAGTGAAGCTAGACAAGCCTCTATACCCCACCCGTCTGAATCCACAGGGCACTGGGCTGTTCCATCATAGGCTGGAGGTGATGTTATTTGAGGCAGGCTGGCTGGGTGCTCTTAAGCCAACCTCACCTCCTGTAATGAGTTAACACCAGCATTTTTCAACCCACTGAGCTTTCCTGTTAGGGTCCCCCAGGGTCTTCAACCCAGGCCTGCTCCCTACATACAGTCAATTCCACAGGGAGATGGGTGTGAAACAGGGTGTGCCTCACTGCAGAAAAGCAGAGGAAGGAGTGTGAACCTAATTGCCTCTCCCTCCCCACAATTAGTCAGTACCCCCTTCTCCAGAAAACAGCAGCTCCTTGATCATGTAGGCTGGCAGCTTCCCAGGCACTATCTGAGATGCAGCGTCCAAGGAACCCGAACTTCAGAGAGAAGGAAGAACCCTCCTCTGAACTCAAGGGCTAGATCTTAGTCCCTCTACTAGGCAACCAGTTGGACTTAGGAGTTACCACTGTTGTCCTTTGATGCCCAAAGGATGCACAAAGGTTGTTCTCTGATGCTCCAAGGGGAGCTACCAAACCTTTGGGGAGGAATGAATAGCTAATAGCTTAGTTCTCCCCCTCTTCAGGACCAAATACCCCAGCTTATGAGCATGCTTCCACTATATCTAAAACAGGGGGAGGGAAAATGACTTGTGACAGACAACTCAAATTCAGTGGGGTTTTTTTTTTTTATAAAGGAAAGCCTTACATTAAGTAAGGTAGGGGTTAAGGAAGTAGGTGAAAAAACATAATTATCTTTTAAAACGCTGCCCGTGAAATACAGCTCTGAGAAGCATGTGTGCAAATATATACCCTGTTACATCTCTGACCACATGAACCCTTTCCATTGTCTGCTGGAAATGAATTGTTTCAGGCATCATCTTTCTTTCTCTCTCGCATTCTCGCTTTCTTCCTCTCTTAGCATTTTTATTCATTTAATTTATCATCTGATGTTTACTGCCAAGGGTACGAAAAGGCTGGCAGCATTAGCTACCCCTTCAACATAATGCACTGTGCAAGATTGCCCCACCAAATCAAGATCTGAGCAAAGTGAGAAAAGCAGTTTGCTAGAAAATCCTCCAGCCAAAATATCCTCCCTGTTAACTTGTTGTGGTTCCCAGCACTCAACAAATTGGTTGTCAGTTTCTCCTCTATAAATCATTTTTAGGAGGATTTTAAGAACTCAAACGTGAGAATTTGTTGTGGGTATGGGTATGAAACTGGGGGGGAGGGAGGGGAGGGAGGAGGGTGTTCATTAGCAGGGACCACAATTAAAACACTTCAAAAGCAGAACTCGATAAGCTCTATTTAAGTTGGGGCCTGACATCAGTAGGAGCTTTGTCATTGACCTTAGTGGGAGCAGGAACATTAACACTGAAGGCAAATATTTATTTTATGATAGTTCCTGAAGGCCCCTGTCAGAATTTGGGGCTATGCAAACAGAGAAAAGGCAATCCCTGCTTGAAGAATTTGTAGTCTAAGGAACACTTCCAGCCTGCACCGGTACGAAGTCAGAGGTTCACTCACAAGCACGCTCTTTCAGAGGTATCTGAGAAAACAAGTATTTATTTCAGTTCTTTAAAAGCCAGTATGAATCACAGTAGAAATAATGCATGGGTCAGAGTAATTGATTGTGTCCTTTTGGGTTGTCTCTACATGTTCATTAATACACCTTAAATACTGTGAATTTAGTTTAGTACTTCCTTAATGAGGTACTAACTGAATGTGCAGTACCTGGAGTTACTGCGCAGTAGTGCTGGCGCACAGTTATTTAGTGATGCTTACTGCGCATTAGCCTGATAACACTGCACAGTAGGCTATTAGCACGGTTTTTCTGTGACACACTACCGCACAGAGTGATTAGGCTAACGTGCAGTAAGCACCTCTTGTAGACGCGCCCTCCATGTCTTAAAAAATAACAGGCCAGATTCTCAGCTGGTGCTGCTGTAGCAAGGGGAGCTATTCTGTGTTACACTGGCGGGGTGTGTGGCCTTGCCACAGTAGCCAGAGAAGTCAGGGCAGGGTGATGGGGACAGCAGCCCCAGGCTCCAGCTGGGGGTGGTGGGGAATGGGAATAAAACAGCTGCTGCTACAGTTGCAGGATTGCACCGGCAGCAGTGGGAACCACAAGTCACCACTGCCTCTGTGTGTAGTTGCTGCCCTGGGTGACCAGCAACATTGTTATGCCCCTGCACAGGAGGTGTTATAAGGCAGGGGCAGTACTGTGTACTTCCACCGGCTCTGCCACGCTCGTTCTGTTTGTACAGAAAGGACTTAATTCTGATGGAATTGATGGAAAACTTTGGGTGGTGCATGGTCTCAGGAGCTCCAGGGTCTACCCACACATAGGACCCGATCCATGTGCTTCCTTGGCCCATAGGGCTTCTCATGTGCTTGCAGATAAGGATGAGCTGAGTGCTCCACTGGGCTGACACCACCACATTCATAAGATAGAGTCTAAAAAGGTATTGTCCCTTTTATATACGGGCAAAGCTATTTCATTAAGATTCCCAATAAAGATACTGGCTTTTTTGGAGTAACTAACTACTTATCACAAAGTCTAACAGATTCTTATCACGATTATTCAGTTAGCTGCTGCGTCCAGTTTAATGCCCACAGAGAAAGCCCCCTCCTCGCCCCTACACCCGCTTCTTTGTGAAATCATCTGGATTGAATCACGTTCGGTAACTATAGCTATACGGTAATGCAGTTTAAGTGCTGTATCTCTTCAGCGCAACCCCTCTACTTCTGCACCTCAAGACTTCGTGAAAGTCTTTTCCACGGAGTACACAGGAAAGGCGCACGGCAGACAATTCCTGACAAACACATTTACTGTGCTGAAGGAAAAAAAATTAAATGAAATGGATTTTTTTTTTTTAAGGACAGCATTTTTCAAGCCATTTTAACAAAACACTTCCATCTACAGTAACCATGGCAACAGATCAGTGAGGCTCCCAAAGTGCCAATCTCAGTGTAATTAAAGGGAAAAAAAAGGGGGAGTCAGGGAAATGGGAAATTTGAAGTGGGGACAACAGTTGAAACCTCCTCAAGGGTTTGAGCAGATGTAGGTAGTGTGTGGGGATAGTTTCATTTGAATTGCTTTGGGTGTGCTCTCTTTTGAGCCAAGTTACTGGAAGGCCCAATCTTCATTAATACGCCTTATTTTCCACTCAGCAGGCCAGCATGTTCCAGAGGAGAGTTGTCCAAAAGAAATGAAATAGCTCCGATACTTTTTTTTTTTTATTGTACTTGCAGAACTTCTTTTCTTGTCTAGTTTTTCTATTTGAGGAAGGGATATGACCCCTTTTACTGCAATGTGCAAGCTTTTTATGGCCATTAATGTATTTATCATCCCAACACCCCAGTGAGATAAGGGAGGAGAGCTGCCTTCATTCTACTGACAGGGCACTTCGACTTGGAGGGCCTGATTTCTAAAGGTCTTTACCTGCCTAAAAGTGCAGTTTGGCACAGTGGGACATTGGTAAAGGGCTGAAACAAGGATCTGGGAGATTGAGGTCCTAGTCACTCCCTGTGTAAATTGTCTGCTTGAACACAAGTCTGCTTTTTACCAGGTGAGGTTATACCAACAAAAAGAGTATTAGGTTTTCCTAAACCTGATAACTGGCTTGACACAAATAATGGAGATGCTTCCCTTCTGACTTTCTTCTTGGGGCAGCATTCTGTGCTCAGAAAGTATGTGTGCAGCCTTATTAAAGGGATCCTGCCCTGGTTCCTGAAGTGCTGCTAAACATTGTCGAATTATCCCTCTTGATTTCCAGATCATAGGTGGAGCCACTGGGGAATGCAGGAGGTTGTGGTATTCAAGACTGAATAAATAGAGGATGGTTTAGGTTGGGAAGTCAGTCTCATAGTCCTACACTTTGCATCTGTGGCCTAAAGGTGGGCAGTGCAGGTGCCCACGTTAGCCTGCAAGCAGGTAGAGGTTAGGGGGATTAGGTGGATTAGCTAACCCCCCACAAATGTTCCTGCTGTGCCATGCAATGTTGTGGTGGGACCACGTGGCTCCACATGTGCTATGTCCCAAATGAGAAGCAGCAATACTGCTTTTGTGCCACGCTGTGGGTGGGCTAATGAACTCTGCCTCTCAGCAGAGGTAATTAGCCTGGGCTCAGTGCCACGCAAATGCATCTGTACTGCTTCTGGTATGGGAAGCAGCATGTGCATAGCTGTCTTGGGCACCTCTTCATGGCACTGCCATGCCAGTATGGCCATACCACTCTACCTCTTGTCCTGATTGTATCTCTTCT
>NW_005841975.1:1758557-1790226 GCF_000455745.1 Alligator sinensis | reverse complement strand
CTTCCGATTCCTGAGGTCAGAGTCCCTCCGCAGTTAAACTGAGCTGTGAGACCCAAAAAGTTGATATCCTCATAGCAACATCAATTTGCTTGTAAACCGCCCAACACTAGTAAACCCACGTCCTATGTTGGCAAGCTGCTTCACTCATGTAATTCTTCGGGTCTTTACATAGTTTTCTGAGTCTTGTCTGCTGCAGCTTGTAGCAATTCCTTCTTACTCTGTCCTTAATGACAAATAAGAATAATTGGTTTGTCTCCTATTAATAATGTCCCTCAACATGTATCTTCCTTCAAGCTGGAAAGTGCTCCGGTCTCTTAACCTTTCCTTATAGGTCAAATCTTTTATCATTTTATTGCTTTCCTCTGAACTCTTTCTACTGTGTCTCTGTCTCTTTTTTAAGTGCAGTGTTCAAACCTGAATGCAGTAGTTCAGTTGGAGCTGAGTAGAGCAGAATAATTAATTACCTTCCTTGTTTAATGTAACCCACTACACTGTTTGCTCTCTCCACAGCGGCGTCACATTGTTGACTTATTCCATTTATCATCAACACTAACCCTCAGATCTTTCTCCATGGCACGACTGCCTGGTCAGCATTCCCAATTACATATTTGTGCATTTGATTACACTTTCCTGCATGGATCTCGTCATATTTGTTCTTATTGAATCTCACATTATTGATTCCAACCCCGTTTTGCCAATATATGAAATCGGTGTTGTATTTAATTCCCATCTTCTGAAGCATTTATGATCGCTCTTGGCTTGGTATTATCTGCAGAGTTGATCAATGTACTCTCTATTCCGACATCCAAGTTGCTAATAAAATACTGAATAGCACTGGACCCAGAAGAGACCCTTGTTGGACTCCATTAAATATCCATGTTCTCAACTTGACATATTGAACCACTAATAACTACTTTTCATTTCTGACATTTTTGCCCATTGTGTTTCCATTTTACAACAGTTCCATCTGAGTGACGTTTTTCTTTCTGTGATAATCTAAGGAACTTACGTAGCTGCCACTCAAGTACTTCAGGTGGCTCAGTGCCTCCTGACCATCAGGTTTACTTCCAACACCCCTTTGAGGAAGGACAGTGCTATAGTCCTCTTCTTACGGAGGGAGTATGGAAGCACAGAGAGAGGGATGAGGGTATCTCTAATTGGCCACCCTCGCACTCCAGGGAAGGCCAGGTTTTGAGCATGCCCTCCCCACCTGCTCTGACTCACATGCACCAACCCTGAAAGCGAAGCCGTGTCAGGACCGGGCTCTACCACCCCTCTCAAGATCTCTGTCCCCAGCGTGCTTGAGTGCGGTGGTAGGGGAGTGGCTCCACACTCCCTGGAGGGGCTTCATTGGCTTATTTGCAGATTTGGCACATGTGAGTGAAAGCGGGTAGGTAGGATGTACTCAAGAGGAATGCTCTCCAGGAGTGATGGGCTGCAATGTAAACATACCCTCTGTGATCCTCCCAAGCAGGACTTTGGAGCCAGGTTGCCTGTACCATTGACCTGTCCTTTGTCTGACATCACAAGCAGCTACCATATTGTTGATTACATGTTGGCCCTGCATATAACTGAGCCCATCTTTTCTAGTTTAGCTGTAGCAAAAACATTTTCCCTGGCTATGAATAGATAACTACGGGGAAAGACCTTAAATGACTACTGCCCTTACAAATTTGACAGGAGAATCAAATAAACAAGGAAAGGACCCAATGCGTGTAAGGCACCAATAATACTAAAATAAAAACTGCTCTTAAAAGAAATCTGATTTAGTATTGTTATTACACACGCCAAAATACAAAGTACAGAAGCCAAGACTGTCAGGGGCCCAATTCTAAGTTAACCCTGCATATAAGTTGAGTCCAATTTTTATGGTTCATTTGGAGGGTAAACATGGTAGACTTATAATCAGAACAATGCAGTAATTTATATTTTTCTATGTCTTTGGCATTTTCTTTTCTAATGGAAGGTTATACTTGCAGGGCAGGGCTGACTTCTACTTGGAGGAACAGGATGGAAGATTTTGCACTGCTATAAGAATACAGACTGAATCCTCCCTCTCATTCCATGGGAATTGCACAGGCAGTTTGGGGGCCATTAATTTGGTAATGAGTGAAAGCATGGGTCTAGATTAGATGCAGCGACTGAATTTCCCCTGTTCCTGAAGATGGCAGCTGGATCCATGGGAACTGAACAATCCTGGGAACTGGATTCCCTTAGCCACCTTAGGATATTGGTGCTGTGAGGACACTATCCCTGTCTATCTTCGCTGACTCTGACCAATAGAAGAGGAATGTGAGTCCCCTTTGTTTGTCCTTTCATTTTACAGGCTTGGTTTCCCCCTTATAGGCTTATTCCTCATCCCATTGAAATCAACGAAAAGACTCCAACTGAATTCAATGGACTTTGGATCCCCTTAAATCTTAACAGTTTCCACAATCCAGGTTGCTAAGTGCACAGTAAAGATCAATCGAGTGGCATTTCCTGAGATGAACCTTACAAATTGATCTGCTTTTCAACAGGTGTCCCATCCGGTCCCCGCAATGTTATCTCCATTGTCAATGAAACGTCTATCATCCTAGAGTGGCACCCACCCCGGGAAACAGGCAGCCGTGATGACGTGACCTACAACATTGTCTGTAAGAAGTGTCGGGCTGACCGCCGCAGCTGCTCCCGCTGTGATGACAATGTAGAGTTTGTACCCAGGCAGCTGGGTCTGACAGAGACTCGGGTTTTCATCAGCAACCTTTGGGCCCATACGCCGTATACCTTCGAGATCCAGGCCGTCAATGGTGTTTCCAACAAGAGCCCCTTTCCTCCACAGCACGTCTCAGTGAACATCACCACAAACCAAGCCGGTGAGTCCTGCAGGGGTACAGTCCAGATACCTCTTGCAGGGTGTGGAATTTTTAATGAGGAAAAGGGAAACCCAGCCCTTTTTTTTCCCTAAAGTCATACCCTAGGAGCCACAAAATACACATATTAAGCATGGCATCACAGAGACTGTAAATGGAATAGAAGTGGATACATGTAAAATGGATGCATCCACCTCTTTATACACACACTCAGACTTGCAAATAAATATATGCATGTGCACACAGTTCATCTGCAAGACATATATAAGAATTCTTTAAGTATCAGTGCAGGCCAAGGTATATGTAAAGCAGTATCTGCAACTCATGATCAGCACAATGTGTCCACAATCTATCCTCTCCTTCAAAAAATAAACAAAAATCTTCTAGCCTGTTAGGTGTGAAGAAATCCTTTCCCGGCTGACCTGAATATAACTGATGCAGTTATGTCTACTTAAGTATGCAGAGAGCCTGAAACAATGGTACCAAGAGAGATGAACTCTCCCTGGCATCTAAGGTCAAGTGATGGCTTGACCTAACATTAATGACTTTCTTGTTGCTTGTTTTAACAAATGGAATCAGGAATGAGCAAAAGGGAACTGAAAATTCAAAGTTGCTGCTGGGTGGGAAATGCAGACGGAAGAAAGGAGAGACACAAAAAAGCACAAGGGAGGAGGGAGAGAAATAAAGGAAAGGGAATGGGGAAAGGAAGAAAAGGAAGGAAAGAAATAGCACTGGGCCTAAAAAGGAATTGAGCGATGCTTATTGGGTAGTAACACACCAAATAGTTAATAAACCATGTGGATGGCTAAAAGTTCAGTTCCTCCGTAAAGCCTGAGCTCCCCCAGTCTCTCTGCAAACCTTCTGTTGACATTAACAGAAGCTCCACTGGGCCTCCAGGGGATTATGGAGCCCCTGTGTCATAGGCCAGGGTCAAACTTGTTGTGTAGAAGAAAGTGTAAATACAATGAACTTTGGAATGAAAGATCTCAGCTTCAAAGTCAATGTTAGGCATGTAGCAAGAGGCTCCCAGGGCTTTATTATGCTTATTTGTGTTAGAAAGTGTCGTTTCAAACTCAGAGCACTAGCCATACCCTGCACTCCTGTATCCTTCCAGCACCCTGTGAAAGGAAGGCAGTAGAACAGGTGCCACCTACCGGGGGGTTTCTACCATGAGGAAGGAGATGCAGTGCATCTGTGGGTCAGGATCTAATGGGGTTATGCTGCTATAGGAATGCACCACAGCACTATGCATCCCACAGTTGCACCGACCACATGCCTGGGCAGCATTGCCCACATGCGGGACGGTTCTGACACCCTGCTGGCCACCTGGCAGAGAGGAGCGAAGGTTGCATTGCACCAACACAACACCTCTGGTAGATTTCCCATGGCGGGGGGAAGGGGGTACTGAGGCCATTGCACTGAATCTAGCCACTAACAGTGAACAGCCAGCTTTGCAATGAGGTCACTTCTGTGAGTGCACAGTTCAGGCTGGCAAGGCTGGAGCAACACAAGTCATTGCACTAATGCTGAGCAAAAGTCAGATCAGCTTTGCAGAGAGGAGTGACCACGTGCTGAAATCAGAAGGGAAACAGCATACAGACCCCTTCTCTTCCTGGCTCTGTTGATTTCTCATTTTCCTGGTTCTCTTTCTAGCACCCCGCCGCTTTCTCTCCGTTTCCCTCCTATTCTTTTTTTCTTCTTCTCCAGCATCATGTTCTTCGTCTTTTCTGACCTTGCTTTTCTTTTCTCTGTTTCTCTTCCTCTCTTCCCCTTTCATCTGCTTCTCCTTGATTGTTTTCTTCCCACCTCCCTCTCATTACTACCAGGCATTATTATTTTAGCAAATGATTCTTGGTTGCAATCCACCTGAATGGTGAAGAGTAGCAAAGATATAGAGTTGGAGTGTCCAGATGGCTGGTCTGTGCAGTGTGCACTTGTCCTATATGTGGGGCTGAAAAGAAGGGGGAGGAGGAGATATGGCTGGGGGGGCAGCTACCAGTTGGTGACCCTGGCCTAAAGTGTAGTGAAGGAAACAGTAGACAAAGGTGATGGAAATCTGTACAGTTTGGAAACAGAAAGGGGATGGTAATTTCTCCTTTGTACTGCACATGTAACACAGGCAGCCTTTGTTAACTGTACTCCCCTGGGAGAGTGCAAGACAGAAACCTGGAGTAAATATTTTAGTATCCTGGCTCCTGGGAATAAAAATTCTGTCAGGCTGTCATGTTATGTTTGTGCCTGGCTGTCATTTCTATCTTTCTAACCATGTGCAATCAAACCTGCCACTTGTATCTAGGCCTTTCTGCTATTCCCCCTGCCCAGCCCTCCATCCATTCTGCCGTTCACCCACCTGCCCATCTGCTTTATCCATCCATCTGTAGCTCTTGCCGTGCCGAAACCCTGGCTACCAGCAAGTCCATTTCACCCTGTTGTAAGCAAGCAGGACACCACAGAAGCTCACAAAGCACCTAGACCAACAACACTGGTCTGTCCATCCGGCCCCCCACACAGGGTAGTTTCCCTTGGTTTCTTTGTTATCTTTTCACCTATTCTTTCATTGAGTTCTTTTGTCTCTGCCTGTCAGTCAGTATTATTCATCCATCTCTTCCTCCCTCCCTCCCCATCTATTTTCTGTTGCAAAACCTGAATATTAACATAGAAATATTTCCATTGTATTGGGATGGGCTCTATAATAACCTAATTGAAATGCATTAGGTTTCAGTGCATTAAGGATGGTATCACTGTTTAAGGAACCACAAACAGAAATAAATATTTGGCTGCTACATGTGAGGTTTTAACATTCAGGAACTGTTTAAGCAGGCTGTGGATGGGGTGCCAGGTATTGAAGGGGAATAAGAGGAGGTTAATGGGAGTGTACAGTCAGAACAGATTGTGCAGGTTCTGTAGTGAATCAGTCAGCACTGGTTAATGTTTTAGTTTAGCTGGTCCTCTCTTTGTTACTGACCTAAGAGCATGGTATACTTCTAAGCTGTACATGTTACTGCTAAGGCAGAAAATAGCAAGCACCATGTTATTATAGTCCGTTATGTCTGCACAAACTGTCTGTCAGTGAAAAAGCCTATTTAGAAGCTGTGTGTCATTCTATTAAAATCCTTCACAAGAGGTAGGAAAAAATGGACTCTAAATATTGGTAAATGACAGAAGAAATGTTATGCGCTGGATTTGTCTAGTATTTGTTGTCAATTCCCTTCAGTATAATGAGGCCAATTAAGTCTTTTTAATGGAAACAAACTTGAATCCCTTTCCTCAGTCCGTAAGAACATCCAGACATCCAGATCTGTACACTTATCTTAACCATCTGTCTGCCCATTCACCCGTAAATATCTCTCACTATCAATCTCTCTCTTCATTCTTCTCTAACAGCTATCTGCCCTTCTGTCCATCCATCTTCCATCCAAATACTCACCCACACATTGCCTTTCTAGCTATTCCAATACTTATTCGTTCACAGCCTCACTCTGAAGCCTTGTGAAATGATCCAAGGGTGCAAGACTCCTCCTGGAGGTGGTGCTTTTGTGGTATCACACACCTGTTTATTGCCCATTGTCCTGGTTCCTTTCCTTTGAGATTCTTCTAGTCCACAAATAGATATCCACGGATATCACCAAGTTATAGTACTATCTGCTGTAGAGAAACAGATGGAGGTAAACAGATTGACCCAATAGACAGAGAGAGAGAGAGACAGAGAGAGACAGAGAGAGAGAGAAGACATGCAAATTTATGAGAGACAAAAGAAAAGAGGATAAGGGAATAGGATACAAAGAATAGGAAAGGAAAAAGAGAAAGAATGAGAAAGATGGTGCCTTTCTTAAGCATATAAAGCTTTCTGGGCTCAAATCTGTCTTGACACACACTGTTTTTGGCCAGCCTTGTTGAGATCAATATGGCTGCCAGGGTGTAAGAGGGGGCAAACTGTAGGCCTATTTTATTTTAGTGTGCTATGGCAGTTACTTGGCAAGGAGTATAGTTCAGATTTTTTTGCTTAGCTCCTCTATTTCCTGGGCTAAGTTCCACTTCTTTGAAAATTTATTGACTCCTGAGCACCAGCTTAAATCTGGGTTCACAGACATAAATAAGGTAACGTTTTCAGAAGCAACTCTATGATCTAGGAGGCTGAGCCTCACTGTTTTCCAATGGGGCAAGCCCCTATATCATTCAGACCTTTTGGAAAATTGCCCCCTTGTTCCCTAACAAGTATACTGGGAGGTAGACAGGTAAATTCTGGGAGCTGGGGACAAGTTCTCACTGCTGTGGAGACTGGTGTCACTCTTTCTAGGGCTCCCTCTGCCATGGACATTGCTGTGGGGAAGGACTTTCTATTCCCCACATTGAGATTTGTGTGATAGTCCTGTAGATGCTTCCCAGACAGATCCCATCTGGGTTGCACATAGTTGATGCATCTACATATGCAATTCTTTCAAAGCAATAAACTCTGGCACATCATTTGAACGTGCACCAGGGACCACAGTATGTTGAGCTGGGTTAGAGCAGCTCCAGCTGGGTCAACCTACCAGCCTGGGGCTGCTCTGACCCAGCTCAGTGTGCTTCAGAGGGGCTTGCTGGGGTACGAGGGTGCTTCAATGCCAGGCTAGCCTTACAGGTAGCCCCCTCACTGAAGCATCCTCGTGCCCCAGCCAGCCCCATCAGTGTCTACACATATGCTGCTGTGCAGTAAATAACTGCACTAGAGTTATTATGGTGGAGTTTATTAGTTTACTAGCACATGTAGATGCAGAGACTTTACTACAGAGCTAATTAGGCAGCTCCGCAGTAAACGTCTTGTGCAGATGCACCTACAGACACCCAGTTCAGGGTTAGCTCTGGCCCTCAACCAGAATTTTCCAGAGGCAGAAAGGGCAACACCAGCCTTCTGCAATTATAGAAAATTGTCTGAGGGGGCATGCTCGCCTGACAGGTAATTCCTGCCAAGGGAGGGCGACTACTTCACAGTGCTTGCTGGTATACCCTTGCTTCCCACTTTCCAATGAAGTGAACAATGTCATGTCTGCAAGCAAGTGGGTTACCATTGTTAAGGTCTGTGCTGACATGCTGGGATAGTGCCAGGTGTCTTGGTAATTCCCCATTGCTCCTTGGATCTAACCCTGGATCCTGACAGTCTCTCTGGGAGTGATAACTCCCTATAGCAGATTTTCTTCTGGGCTGGAAATCAGGCATGTGGCCTACAGTCTGTACTTCAGGATATTATTCTGTGTTCAGGTTGAGTCTATGCTAAATGCTGCTTTTGTCTTTGCCATGGTGGCAATGTTCAGGTAGGCTTCTGCGGCCAGAAGCACTTCTCCCTGCAGACAGAGGTTTTCTTCTGCCAGGGTCACACCAGCTTTCCCTTGGAAAGTACCGGCTCTGCCAACAGAAGCCCACTTCTTTCGCCAGGAAAACAATGGGGCTGGAATCACTACATTGATGAGGGGGTGTGAGCTTTTCAGGCTCCTCCCTTGAGAACATCCTAACATAATCCAGGCCTGTGTACAGATGGCCCGTATTTTCCCATTGATGCTTAGTCCAGGCAGTGCCTGAGCTAAGCCCTAGGTTTTGTCTGCCCAGAAAGAAGACTGCTTTTTCTCCTTAATGCTTCCTGCTCTCCAAACTGGATGTGCTCAGGGTGGGCTTTTCTAAAGGGACTAATACTGATGTAATTCATCTGCCGTTGAAATCAAGAGAGTTTTGCCATTTACCACAGGGGCTTCAATATTGAGTGCTTTTGTGAGCCTTAAGTGCTCAGCCTATCAAGAGAGTAAAGGCCTGTCACTTGTAATACCTCTTCTCTGACTTCCTTCAAGGTTCATATATCTTTATGGGATGCTCTGTTCCAAAAGGGACTTTGTTTGGTCTAGTGCAATGGCTTAATCATTTCCTTTGTCCTGCCTATGAAATAACCTTTAACAGCCTATGGCCCTACTGGTTTAGCCTCCAGTTCCTTGCAGGTGCCAAATTTAGTGATCTCACTCTGCCCCTAAAAGATATTTCTCAACCTTGGAAACCCATTGAAGAGATGGGCACACCTGGAAACCACTGGCCCAGAGAGAAACTGTGGAGCATGTGGAAGACTGAGTGCAGCGGAGCTGGTTTTGTATCTGCCTTGTCCCTACCCAGTGCCTCTCCTCCTGCTCCTTTCTGTAAACCAGCTACCTGTCATAGCTTTGTGAAAGTTTTTTCTTCTCCGGTGTGGTCCAATTTTACTGCTTGGCTGGATCGATGCTGGTCAGTAGGGATCCAAACAGGCAAAGACAGAGAAGCATATGAGCTACCGTCCATCCACCTGCACACCAATCCAATGCTGATCATTTCCCCAGCATTATCCATGTTAAAAAGGCAGGAGCACCAGGGGGTAGCAAATGCAGCAATTAACAAAACAGCAATCAAGCTAAGTGTTTAATTTCAGAAAATTAACATCTTTGCAGAGCGGATGTGGAAAGATAAAAAATGAAGGATTAAATGTGCTGGGTAAACAAAGGCCGTGCTGGACCATAAACATCTCCCGCTGGAAGGGAAAAGCACTGACAGGCTCAGAGAACTGGGATTCTGCAGTTCAGTGAATTCCCTGAGAGGCATGAGCTGCGCAGCCTGAGAGCAGGAAGAAGAGCATAAAAATAAGGGGCTGAACTCAATCATCCATGGAGAAAGAATATCTATTTTCCATCTGTGGTGGATGTGTCTCATCGTGGGTGTTACAGTCTGCATATAGGAGATGCAAATCATTTTCAATACGGTTTGCTTTTATGGTGCCTTAAAAACCGTACCGTTAGACACAAGATGAAACCAGGGTTTCCAGCGTGCGTGTGTAAGCTGTGCATGTAAACTTGGATGCACAAAGGACTCAGTGGTTTCCCGGACTGTGTGGATAATCAGGACAGAAAGTGAGAGCACAAGGCCCTGGTCTGTTCTGCCGTGCTGGAGAGGGGCACAGATGTATTTCTTTGTCTCCCCTGAGTGCAAGGACTAGGAGCAGGATATGCCACCACTGACCTTGGCCTCTGCCCAGGGGCCAAGAGGAACTGTACCCTGGGACCTGCTACCGTAGCACCGTCATTTCCTGATTTTGAAGCAGTTAAATATGCAGCATTAACATTCTTTTAGTGTCTTTTTTTTTTGTGCATAGCTATATATGGGCATTTAAGGCCAGATTTGATTTTTCTGGCCCTTGTGGGCTTATCTGTATCATGTCAGTGGTGGGTGGGCTGACTACACCTGCTTGTCTGGGTCTGGCCAGTGGGGCTGTCCGAGGCTTATCCCTAGCAGTTGCTGTCAGGTTTTCCACAATCTGAGCCAGGACCCACCGCTGATGTAGTACAGTTAATCCCTTTGAATCCTTCAGTAGTGCGCAGGGGGCCAGAATCCCAAGGCAGAAGGAAGCTTCCCATGAGCATAAAGCTGGTGTTACAGGCCTGTAGACTCCTCCTTGTGCCCAAATATAGGTGACTTGCTTGAAAGTTAGGGGCATGGGCAGAATACTGCTGTGTTCCACATGCTCTTGGTAGACAGAGAGTCCCTGGTCACTGTTTCCAGTTGGCACAATTTAGATGAGCCCCAGCTTGCTCTTATCCTTACCGTAACTGGAACAGAGGCAGACAAGTTAGGGAAGTGTATGTAATATTATGGTGCCCTCCATCATCTTGTTTTGAATGGTTCTCAATGGCCTGGGCCTGTGTGGTGGGTAGACTTGCACATGTATTTTGCAGAAAGTATTTTAAGAAGGTCTAACATTTGTAGTTAGTAAAACTTGTTCCAGGTAGTAAGACACAACCCATAGAAGGAGAATAAACAAGGCAAAGAAGCCTTGTTGCAGACTAGCAGTTCTTGATCTTTCTAGACTCGAGGCACTCCTTCTCAGTCTCAAAGTACCCCTTGGAAAATGCCGGCTCTTAGATTTCACTTGTCTCTTGACTACAGAAGAAATAATAGAGCAATGTTTCTGTTGCACACAACTAAGAATGACCTCAACAGGTAAGAAGGTGTCTGACACTATGGATTCCTATTTGAAATCTCTGGGTTTACCTTGTGAATCACATGAAGGTGTTTGCACATCTAACAGTGCTAATATTGTGTGGTACCCTCATAAGGATCTTGTGAGACCCCAGGTTGAGAATCACTGTTGTAGACGTGTCTAAGAAACAGTCATACAGTTACAGAGCACACTTGCAGGGTGCTCAGTAGAGCTGTACAGATATGTGTAATATAGTACCCAAAACATGTCCTTCTTTTAAAGAGCCCTTCTGGAAGGAGAGGCAGGGAGTTGTAAATTTGCCATTTCATTAAAAGTGTGGTTTGGGGAGGGATGATGGGTTAATGAACTGTTGTTAATGGTAGGAGCCAGACGATGCTTACCATATAGTACCATCTGTGGAATAGCCCCATGTTCAGGGATGTGGAAGAAATGGCAACACCCACTGCTTTCCCTTGTGATTAAAGAAGAGGCCCATTAGGTTGATTCTGCAGATGGCAGAATCCAGGTCAGAGGTATAACAGAAGGTTAGCAAGTAGGGTATATTTAATAAGAGCTTGGAAACCCTGTCTCTCTCCATAAGGGAAAATAGACTGCATTGAGCTTCTTTGAAAGGCATTCATAGAATCATAGAAAATGAGGGCTGGAAGGGACCTCAGGAGGTCACATCTAGTCCGCCTGCCAGCTCAAAGCACGACCAGCCCCAACTAGATCATCCCAGCCAAAGCTTTGTCTAGCCAGGTCTTAAAAACCTCCAAGGATGGAGCCTCTACAACCTCTCTGGGTAACCTGTTCTAGTGCTTTACTAACCTCCTCATGAGAGTTTTTCCTAATATCTAACCCAAACTTCCCCTACTGCAACTTGAGCCCATTGCTCCTTGTTCTGTCATCTGTCACCACTGAGAACAGTCCAGCTCCGTCTTCTTTGTAACCCCCATTCAGGTAGTTGAAGGCTGCTATTAAATCCCTTCTCAGTCTTCTCTTCTCCAGAGTAAATAATCCCAGTTCCATCAGCCTATCTTCATAAATGAAATTGGGCCTAAAAATACAAGGTGTATATTATTAAGAGTCGGGGTAATTAACCACTGGAAAATCTTCCCATGGTCTGTGGTGGATTCTCCAGCACTGGAAATGGTTAAATCAGGATTGAATGTTTATTGCAAAGACATGCCCTAGTTCCACTGGGGATTCATTCAGGACAGTGGGATGGCCTGTGTTGTACAGGAGGTCAGGCTAGGAGGTCATTGTGTCCCTTCTGGCTTTGTAAGCTCGAGCTCTATGAATTCAGTGGCACGGCAACCACAGAAAATCCATCAGAATTTGTCGATGTTATGTAGCACGTTTCCCCAAATTGCTGCACCCAAGGTGGGTAAAGGGTAGAATGGGAAGAATGCCTCTCTTAATAGATGGGCGATCCAAGCCCAAGTGAGCTCGCAGACAACTAAAAGTTATAAGCACCTGACAGCTGTTGGTTGACTTACCTTGTGCACAGCTGATTGGCTGGTGGGAAGGTCACTGCAGATTTGCCATCATAAAAGTGATTCTCAAGTCCTTTTTCTCTTTGGAAATGAGGAAGCTGGCATCCCAGCTCCCTGCAGACAAGATGCGGGGGTGTAGAGGAGGGGAGCTCTGCACTTGGGCTCTAAGGATTCAGTGTCTCCAGAGCCCTCACCACATGCTTCAATGGGCTTCAGCATGCTAGACTTTGATGTCTCTGGAGGACCAGACAGAAAATTAACTTGTTTAATGAAACGTAAGTCATATTGCCTGAGCTACATGCAGATTCTCCATTAGGGAAACCAGGGCTGTCAGAGAATAAACAAGGGAGACAAATTCAGAGGCGAGCACCAAGGGCCTAAGAAAGTTGAGGGAGTTCCCACATAGGCATAATGGGCACTTTTTTCCAGTTTCTCAACGTGAACTGGTATGGGCTGGGATAAAACCCACTGAAGCTGGTAGGTATAAAAAACGCCCTGCCATTCAGCTTAAATGAGGGAGAAGTTAAATGATCCTTTGTTAAACAGTAGCTGAAACAATAGAGGCTACTGTTTAAAACACTGCTCCCATGGAGAGGCTGTCCAGAAGTTACACCATAGAGGCAGTGGGTTTCTTAGGCATGAATATAGCAACTACAGTGCTAGATGTTGCTTGATAGGGCTGTGGGTGTATCCCTGGGGTTGGGAGAAGATACCAGAGAGCAGGAAAGCCACGGACAGAGTTCGAACAAGCAGTGAGAAAGGGGCCTGAGAATGAGAGTGCTTTCCGGCTTAGTGTTGGCTGGAAAAGGAGCTTGGAGCCATGAATAAAACATGCCTGCTCCTTTGATTGCTGTTGTGTTAAGGCAAACAAGATTTGGACATTCTTTGTACATAAAGAGGCCTACATCAAAGAAACACCTGGCTCCCTCACCTCATTTCTCCTCCTAGCTGAAATAGCTTACAAGACCCTGGATTTTTGGCTGACCACTTAGGTCAGAAAGCAGGTGACAGGTTACCACAACTTAAGCTGCTGTCGGATTGCCGTACATAATTAGGGACAGACTGCAACTTCCATGCAATTACCCGCACGCATAGATCTGTTGAAGTCAATGGAATTATCTGCGTGATTAAATGCTCACCCATGTGAATAAAGGATATAACATAGCCACAGCACAGCCCCGAGGTTCCCTTGGATTCACGGGGCCAGTCAGAGATGATGTATAAGATACCCCTTCCCGCTTCTCTGCCCGTCTCACTATCCTTTGAGAGCTGCTTTTGGTTTGCCCCCTCCACCAGTGTCTCCCCAGGCCTCATCTGCTGTTATCTATCAGCTGGCAGACTGCAAGGGGCTTAAGAGGAGATATAGTAAAGAATCCCTGTTTTAGTGGAGTCCTTCTTCCACCTTCTACCAGTTCTTTGGGGCACAAGGCAAGCCAGCTTTGACTTCCACAGACTTCTGTGGAGTGGATACCGGGAGCCCCAAGAAGCCTACCTGAGCACCAGGAAATCTAAGCTAGCCAAAGGGAGTCAGTTCTGAACATGGGCTGCACTACAGAGCAGTGAGGAAGACATCCTGCTGTGACAGCTACAGGACCAAGGAGCACAGAGAGGCACATGCCATTGCAGAGATAAGCTTTTTATTTAGAATTATCTAGGTCTGAGACAGGGCGTGTGAGTCAGCATCAGTTCTGGCCATGGTGAGGCTTACATTTCTTTCTGCACCTTCCAAGACATCTCTCCCTGTTTTGCCTGCAGGAAAAAAAAAACACCCTGCAAATCCTTTTCATTTCATTCAACTAGAAACCAACATTAGCACTATATTTCCTCCACAGGCGACTGGTAGGAGGGGCACGTGACCCCCCTGAGATTGACCCCTGACTTGGCACCACTCAGGACAGGGCAGTTTTTTTGCCGCGTGGGCCGACAGCGTGTTGTGGGGGAGCACTAAGCCATGGCACAGAAGTATACGAGTGGCTATGGACCTTTTGGTCCAGCCATGGGCCTGCCCACAAATTGTGCCCCCCCAGACTCAGGAGGCACCAGTCACCCCTGATTTCCACAGCAAGAGTAACCTTTGGTCCTCCAATTCCAGAATCAGCTTGATGCTCTGACCCTCCCATAGGAGAGTGCAGCTTGTTCTGCCTGAACGTGATCTGCTGCTTTTTATAATTTTTCATTAGTCTCAGACTCCCAATTTGTTCTCTTTTGCCGCCTTCAGCTAAGGTGAAGGGAGAGATGCTGAGCCAGGGGGACGGGAGCTGGACTGTTTGTGAACTTTACTTTCTGGCCCCACAAACCAGAGATCAAGTTCAGTTTCAGGGGCTGCTTCATTGACTTGTAGCACTGCAGGAAAAAAAATGCTCTTTTAGGATCTTTGTAATTCCTTTCATTTTTTAGAAATGCATAATTTACTGTTGGGGTGTTTCTCAGCAAGACCCTGTCCTGGAATTTCACTTCAGGACAGAGCCTTATGAGTCCAGATATATGTCCAAGTGGAAGCATTCTTCTACCAAAACAGTCGCAGTAGCTGTTATGGTAGCTCCTAGAAACTCCAGTCATTGTTGGGCAGGACCCTAATGTGCTAGGTGCTGTGCAAACATTAGGGCAGGGACTGTTTTTATGCTCAGACTTCTCTAAGACAAGCAGTGGGCAGATACAAATACACAGATTTAGCCAGGTATAGCTCCCAACTTCCATTGCAGTTGATGAACTGGAAAGAGCGCATTGGGTTCCCCCCCCCAGGAATGGCCTCTGAGTTCACTGCTTTGTTCAGTGTTGAGTTATTGGTGGATCCTCATGATAAAGAGCTCAAATTTCAAATCTTTCATTAAAAATAATTATCATCTTAAATGTTAAAGCCATAGGTGTTATTGTCTCACTTCTCTCATTTCATGTATATTGCTGCAAAAATGTCCTGGCACTGACAAAGAAGCATGAGACTGTCTTGTGCACATGAAGGAAAGACCTGGGAGGGTGCCCTGTCCCCAAAGGCATTCTGCCCTTCTCTAGCCATGTCTAAGTCCCCCCAGAATTGCTAGTTGAGACTCTTGAAATATGGCTGAAGAGTCAGTGAGTGCATCTGGAGGCAGCTCGCATGCTCCTAGGGGTTGGCTGGGGGCAAGGACAGGCTGAGAAGGACATTTTTGTGGGAGTCTATTGCTAAAACGCTGGCAGCACACCTCTGTGTGAGAGGGCCTGAATTTGGCAAGCCTTAGCACCAGTACTCCGGATGACCTCAATTGGGACTAAAGGCATAGATGGCTCGTCTTGTCAGACCATTTTGTCATGTGAAACCCCCTAGTCCTGGTTGATAGTGTTTTTGTTTCTGGTCTTCTGTTCTGTTTTGCTCTGTCCTCTCTGTCTGTCACTCATTGTCCAGACTGATTCACGCCATCGCATTTTGATGAGTTCTGTTAACTAGTTAGACCATAAGCTCTTTGGCGCAGAAACCGCCTCCCCCCATGTTCCCTTCTGTGTTTTGCTCACTCTTGGCCTTCCATGAATAATAACTGTAACTGTCTGTCTGCTGTTGGCTGCATCCTCTGTCCTCTGCATGCAAGTCTGGTGCCTGCACTTCTTTATCTCCCCTCCTTCTGTCTCCTCCACATTCATCTTGCTGTTTGTTGTCTTCACATTTTCTTGTGGCCCCTTTAAATGTTTGCTGATAGCGCAGTCAGTTGCAATATTCTCTGTAATATCTCACTTTTCTCCCACCGTTTCCTCCCTTCTACCTGTCCTGTTCTGTTCCTTCCCAGGAAAATTCCCTGACATTTTATTTTCATTCTCTTCAGAGCATGCTATTTTCCTTCCCCTTTGGGTTGATTTTCACTCTCTTGCACTTCTTGTTCCCTTCTTTCTTCACAGCTCCCTCCACTGTGCCCATCATGCACCAGGTAAGTGCCACCATGAGGAGCATCACGTTGTCGTGGCCTCAGCCGGAGCAGCCCAACGGCATCATCCTGGACTATGAGATCCGTTACTATGAGAAGGTGAGCCGGATCTGCACCCCCGAGATTAGCAGCACTGTGGGCTCAAGACCAGCCACCGTAAGCTTGAATGACAGCATGGGAAAGATGGGGACGGGGCGGGAACATGCAGGGCTCTGACCCACCTCTGCTTTTTTTTCTTGTTCAGCATGGGCAGGATCCAGGGGGCATTGAAATCAGTGGAAAGGCTTTCATTGTGTATGCTAACATGAAGCCCTGGAGAGTACATTGGGTGTTGGGTGGGAATTAGTGAAATAGGTAGGATGGGGCATAAATGATTTTTGATGCAATTAGGGTGAATGATGGATTTAGGAGATGAATGAATGCCAGGTCCCCCCGCGTGCTTGAACGTGGTCATGAATGCTAATACAAACAGGCCACAGGCGTTTAAGACAAAAATGCATGTTCTAGGCCTCGGCTTACCCTAAGCTGAGTGGTCCCAATGCTGCAATAGGACCCCACACTCTGGTCTACACAAAGCGATAGAGAGCTGCATGGAGCAGCAGTTGTAATAGAGAGCTGCTTAAGAATTTGCATGGCCTGTGCTTTTATGTGTACTTGATACAGTTTGGCATCTGTTGCAGGTTTGTGCTGCTTAGGTTTCCTCCAACATAAAGTCCTTGTCCCTGGGTTGTGTCCTGCCAAGCCCTTGCTGTCCCAGCCTGTCCCCTACTGCTGTCCTGGAGGGAGCTGCACATCTCAAGCCCTCTGGACCCACAGGCCACTATCAAACCTCAACATTTCTCAGACAACTGTGTGTCCTTAGCCCGACAGACAGCCTGAACCTAATTTCTCCCCAGGTGACAGGCTAGCACTCACAGCACCAGCAAATGTCTTAGCAGTTGGTGGTATGGCAGTGTTTCATGCCCTCTACTGTTATCAGGGTCCTGTTGTGCCAGGCACTGTATTTCCACGTGCTCAGAGGCAATGACTTTGCAACCTCCATAGAAAGGGCAGATGGGATGGGAGACTACAAGGTGACTGCTCACTTGGGGTCCTGTTTTCCTTAATCACTTCTGCAGAAAGGCTCTTCCGATCTCTCAGAGCTGGAGGCAGTCATGGCACTTTGCCCACAGGCTGTCACTTCAGGAACATGCCATTGTCCCTTGAGAAGAAATATAGTACGGCTGAGCTTTACAAAGGTGCCCAGCCTCTTCTGATTTCAATTGATTTCTTCTTTTGGTTGTGATTCATTAATGATATAAAATAGCCCTGCAAGCAGCATCGCCTGTTCACAGCGAATCTCTCAGGTGTGTTCTAGGTGATATTTTCACAGATCTTCATTGTAACAACCTTTTTTACCCATGCAGTAGCAGCCACAGCAGCACTTAGGCACTCAGTAAATGCTTTGAACTCAGCAAAGTGCTTGCCATGGATGTCTGATTGGACAGGTTATCGCCTTTCCTTATGAGCTTGGTTTCCTGAGTTGTGCATTAGTGTAAATGGCTCCAGAGCAAGGAATTCTACCTCAGGGCTGGACCATTAGACCTCAGATGCATTTTTTCACCCCGACGTTGAATGTTCTTTTATTGCATTTCCTCCTATTGTTCTTATTCCCCACTGAGGCTGGCCTCCACAGTTCCACCCCTGCCTGGCTATTTGCACCATGCAAACCATACTGATGTACAGTGGTCAAAAATCCCTTCCAGGGTCGTTTGACCCATCTATGCAACAGATGGATAAAACTGAGAAGTGCATGCCCCATGCAAAAAGCTCCCAGTCTCTGTAGTGAACTCAACCAGAGATCCCCATTCCTCCTTTGCTCTGGGTGATCTCCCCAGCTTTCCTTTTTGCCCCTTCCAACCGCGTATCTTTTAAGGAGATTCCTCTGGACATCTTGCCACTCAACACCCCCTTGGATAGCTCAGCTTCCGGAGATGGATGCTGCAGGCCCCTATCTTTCACTTTCCCTTCCAGTAGCAAGGTAAGGGAGGCAGGAACTCAGCTCATTGATGGCACTACATGGAAATGCTCTTTGGCTTGGGGCAGTGCATTAAAGCCCAGCAGAGAAGCAGCCTGAGGTTCCGCCTGCTAGAAGCAAACCAGTGACACAGTCAAGTCATGGCAACGTGGAGGAGGGGCAGACAGAGGCTTATAGGGGCAGAAGGGAGCTCAGCAAGGCTGCATTGGAGACTTGCAGTGATTATTTTAGAAACAAAGGGTGGGGGGCTAGCTGTATGGAGAGCTTCTCCATAGAAAAATTAAGGGTTGAAGGGATGAAGCCTGAGGTCAAGTCTGATCAAACCATATCCCCCATTCCCAAGTTGCATCATCTGTAAGAGTCAGGTGGCCTTTCCACTGTGGTTGCTGTTTTCAATCCTCTTGAATTTGTCACCAGCATTAGAGGTAGTGAAGCAGGTGCATTCCTCATGTCATCTCAACATTACTCCGACTTAGCAGCTGAGAACACTGGGACCCCACCCCCAGCCACCCTGGGTATCCCCCAGTCCCAGTGCCTGTGGATAAAAATGAGGAAAGCCAATAGAGAGGGCATTTAGTATCAGCATTGAGACGCAATGAGCAGTAAAGGGCAGAGTGTAAGCAGAGGTGGGTGTCATCTCATATAGATCTGCCACCACTAGCTGAGACGGCTTGTGCATGCACTGTCCTTCCTGAAGCAGCTCTGACCCTTTGGACCCATCACTTCGGCCTGCAATGAGTTTTGCCACAGCACTGTTTATATTGACTAAGTGCCTGCTGCATTTAGGATCATGCAATCCAATGCATGTTCCTTCAGGGCTCTCCCTTGCTTCTGGGAGATCAGGGACAGAGCTCTCTAGCTCCAGGAATCTCATTCCTTCAATGCATCAGTCTTACCCTGTGGAAATGCCTCCCTGACTGCTGTCCTGTGCAACCTCTGGGTCACCACTGTTGCATTCATAGGCTGCCTGCTTGGGGAGCTCACTATGGAGACTTGCTATCTTGCCTCCCCCATCCCCTTTGATTGACATCATTGTGTTGTTTTTTTTTTTTTAATCTTCCCCAAAGGACCACAATGAGTACAACTCATCCATGGCCCGGAGTCAAACCAATACGGCCAGGATCGATGGGCTGAGGCCTGGGATGGTGTACGTGGTCCAGGTGCGAGCCCGGACTGTGGCTGGCTATGGGAAATACAGTGGGAAAATGTGCTTCCAGACACTGACGGATGGTAAGTGAGTAGCAGTAGCACCTCAGGAGCAAGACAGAGAGATAGGGGGAAAAAGAGAAAGAAAAAAAAATGGGAGAGAGAGTGCACAATTGCATTTAGAGCTAAAGCTCTGAGCTGTAATTGGATTAAATGAACTTGTCTCTCCAAACCACATCTCCCAGCGGGGCAGCGTGGCAAGAGCCAGGTGATTTACAGGGATGTTTGATTAATCGCCAGCTGGAGGAGTAATCTGTTTTAAATCTCTTATCTCTGTTTTCTCCCCCACCATTTAGCTGCATTTTTGCCTCTCCCACAGCCCTGCCTGGCTTTGCTCCTCAGCCTGTCAGTGAGGGAGGAGGGGGTGGGTCCAAAAAGGGTCATTAACCCTTTCCTGGCCCCACATCTCCCAGTTCCAGGAGAGACGCTAAGAGGCAGCTCTGGGTGATTGGGGAAGTTTGTCAAGCTAAAGTGCTGATGCTGTGATCGGAGCATGCACAGAGAAGTTCTGTGATGGTTTGCCTGCCACTGGGTTACGTATCCGTAGGAATGGGAGGGCCGGCAGCAAGAAGTCTGATGGCAGTGCAGAGAAGGAAGAAATCAGGCCCGAGAGCGTTGGTGGGGTTGGGGTGGCAGGGGAAGCAGATTGGGACAAGGGGCGGAAAGGGAGAGAGAAGCTGGGAAGAGTTGCTGAAGGAGAGGAGGGTTGAGACTTGGGTGGAGACAGAGGCAGCCGGGTCTGTAACCATGACTGAACCCAGCAATACAGGTTGCGCTCTCGGGCGGGGAGATCCTGGAACAGCTTCCAGTAGGGGCACAAAGCCTCAGGGGCTTTAAGATGGAGGGTGATCTTTTTATGAAAAGGATTTTCTGACATGGCTGCCTGAGATAGCTGGGGACAAGTGTCAATGACCCAGGAGGAACCTGTGTTCCTAGCTGTTAGGTCAGCTTGTCTTGTCTGTCTCCTGGCCATTGCAGCATTGCTGTCTCCACCCTCCTCTCCGTGTGCAGACCGGCTTTAACCACTCCCTCAGTGGAGCTTCCAGTATTTCCTTTGAAGGTCTTTGTTTCACTGTCTAACAGTCTCATCCATCCCACTTCTTCTGCTGGTCTTCCTTTGTCTGGTCCACTTTGCTTTTGGCACTGACACCCTCCAGATCCATAGAGATAGTGCTGACTCCTCCACCCCCTGCTCCTTAGCTCTCATTTCACCAAGCTTACCGCATTCGGCTCTTTGAATCTCATATAAATCAATCCTTCCATCCCTTTAATCAGTTTTATTGCACTTCTCTGAATAACATCAATAAAAGATGCAGAGACCAGAATAGAAAAGAGAGTTTTAAAAGGAGCTAGCCTTTCCATATCTGCTCCCTCCTACTCTGTATAATGATCTGTTAGTTATAGATTTGGTAGGCCATGATTAGAAATGAACAAACCGCTTCAGATCAACAAAAGAAGTGACAAGAAACTTTCCTCAGGCCCTGGAGCCTTTTTCAATCTATTCCAAAGCTCTTCAGGGCATATGGGTCTGAAATCCACTATTGAATGCAGCTGTTTGACTTCCTAGCTCTAGTGCAGTACATTGTACAGAAAGGCCTAATTTGCAAAGTTCCCTCCTTAGTCTCCTTACTCTGCAAAGTTTCCCAATGGCTATGGATGTTTGGGTCTATTCTTTTTGTTTCAGTCCATCACAGTTTTTCAGCATCAATCCCCTCCCCCGTCCAAATTATAATATACTTAATTGTTAAGAGAATAGCCTTTGGGAATTACTTCTCTTTGTCAAATGGGGCTCTCCCTGTTCCTAAGCAGAAGGGCTGGAATTGATGAAGAAAGCCTTCTCTTGTGCTATTTCTGTCCTGCCCAGAAACGGTAGGTGCCAGAAATCACACCAGGCAGCCTCTCCTTCACTTTTCCCAGCCCAGTCAGACCTCTGAGCAAGTAATAGTTAGGTCTCAGTCCTGCAAAATACCGAGAACCCTTCTTCCAATCCAGTAAAGTATTTCAGCACGGGTTGCCCCACTGAAATCAATGGCGCTACACTGATTTTCATCAGCTCAAGATCTGACTCGCAGTGTCTGTTATCACCCCGATCTATAGACTTGCAGGCCTACACACCATGGTTGCTACTTACCTATATTGTTCCAGTGAAACTATGTGATCAGTAGTCTGACACGTATATATGTGAAGCTTTCACCTATAAACACTTATAGTCAGTTGTTGTTCTCTCCTTTGGCTCTGTCTGGGATTTTCAAAGGAGCCTAAAGGAGTTGGTACCTCAGTGATATCTATTGGCAACCGGGTACATAAATTTTCCAGTCACCCATTGCTTTTGATTTATATTGTGGAAGTGGGTAGAGAATCCTGTCGGGGTCCTATTGTCTCAGGTGCTGTAAAGAGATGTATTGAAAGAAACTGCTTTAGCTCCACAAAACAGAAGCCACTGTAAAAAAATAGCCCTGCCATTGTTGCTTGGGAAAGACAAAGCCAACAAATTATGTGACCCTTGTGTCAAAACTGTTAATTCTGTATTTGGATTGCTATAGCAAGTCAAAGCTTTGTACAGCTTTGGTGCCACATTTAAATAGATTCAAATGCCTGGTAGGAAACTGTCATAGAATCATAGAAAATGAGGGCTGGAAGGGACCTCAGGAGGTCACATCTAGTCCAACCCCTGCTCAGAGCAGGACCATCCCGGACTAGATCATCCCAGCCAAGGCTTTGTCTTGCTGAGTCTAAAAACCTCCAAGGATGGAGAATCCATCACCTCTCTGGGTAACTGTCCCTGCCACAAAGAGTGTTTATGAGAGACAAAGTGGAATCCACTCACACATGAATGAGTTGACTGGTCTGAGTCAGACAGTGGGGCTGTGGGAGAACTGGGAATTAAACCCAAATCTCAGGCAAGCGTGTCAGCCACAGAACCGCCCCCCCTTCTCCAACAGGCTTTTCATTCTTCCTGCTCTAACTGAAGTTGCCAGCCTTCTGCTACCTCCTTTGGTGTATACTTGTGTCAGGCAAACATCTAACAGAATATGGAAAAAGCAGAATACACAGAATGACTGAAAGGAAAGAAACGAGAGATAAAAGAATGTTTTGACTATTCAGGATTAGTGAAGCCAGGAGAAGATTGTGCCTCAGCTAAGCGATTAATTGAAATGTAATCAGAATGGATATTTTAGATTATTAAATAATAATTGATTGCTAGATGAGAATGTCTCCCGATTGAAGTAGCAGACAAGAGATAATTCTGCTTACTAGTAATTAGCTGCAGAAAAGATAAAAGGGTGCTAAACACTTCCTTTTGAATGGATTTAATTTTAACTCCTTGGAGACTGCTGTTGTCACAGGATGACAAGACCTGCTAGGGAGTCTCTCTTGGAAAACAAGGACTGCTGGTGATAGTTGTGTAGCATCCAGAGGCCCCCACCAAGATTGGGGCTGTATTTTGTGCTGGGCCCTGCATGCATATAAAGACACAGTCCTTGCTGCAGTGAGCAGACAAAGGATGAGAGGGGAAGCAGAGGCCCAGGGATTGGAAGTGGCTTGCTGAGGGTACCAGAAACTTAGAACCCAAGTGTCCTGAGCCATTATGCAGTTCTCCATTGGCAGCAGGGGTCAGCAGAGTCCAGACCAGGACGCAGGAGTCCAGATCCAGGGCTCCATCCACTATACCAGTCAGTCTTACACTTAGGCCCATTTGCATCTTAAGCGTAAAGAAGTTTTACATGAAGTGTAAATGCAGGGGAAAGAGGCCTTAATGAAAATGAGAATCAGATGCTCACACTGAGCTCCTTCACAAGGCTCTGGATTGTGACATGTTCTTTCCATATGCCCCGTCCTGGTTTTAATTCTTCCACTGCTGCAAAGTCAGCGAGTGCATTTTGATCCCAGATTTTTTTTCCCCTGCGGAAGGGTCCATTCAAACGCTCTGAGCCCCTCAGCAGACAGTACATTTTTAGGAGCATACTTGAGTGTGGCCAGGGAAATTAGCTTCTTCATTGCAGCTGAATATATCATCTACTTCTGTGTTCCATGGATTTCAATAGCTGTTTCTGGGAGGACTCTTCTTGTAAGCTCTTGAGTCTGCTTGATAGATACTTGGTAGATTACTTCCTATAAGGACATTTTCTGCTCGTTCCTAGCATGCTGATGTCCTCAGGATGATCTGGAGCAAGGACAGGGAACAGGCATCTAAACTCTCTGAGCTTCATGATTTCGGATCATAGTTGCTGGGTAAAAGAAGGATGATGGTGAGATGCCAAAAGAGCCTAAAAGGAGTTAGTCCTCCAACCTAATTGCAGCTAGACACTCCCTCTTGCCATAGTGTCTCACTCCCAGACTTCTTCCAGCTCCTCTGAAGCCCATTGTCAACTCCCTCTTGGCAGCAAGTGCAGAAGAAGGGATGACAGTTGTCCTCATCCCATCTCCCCTTCTCCAGGGACCTCAGGATCGAGTATCATGAGATGCCAGAGGGCTGTTCTGTATCCTGGCAGTGTATAGTGTGGCAGAGCAGCTATCTCAGCAGCTCACAGAACTCACCTGCAGGGAAGGAGCAGCCTTCAGATTTTGGCAAGATTAAAAAATATGCAGTTTCTCCTTACCTGTGGAACTTGTTTCACCTCTTTTTAAATCCAAAGCACATGTGATTCAGGCCTGGCGATCCACGTAGGAACTAGGTAAGCCCAATGCTGTATCATCCTCACCTATGGTTTGCAAACACAGGCATTGTTCCCAGCCCACAAGTGTTTCTCTTCAAATTGCATACATCTTTCACCTTTAACTAAAGATTTCCCTGCACAGTTAGGAGTCTTGAACCATTTTTTGTCTCGATCAGAAGAAAGGAAGGGTAGTGGGTCTGACTTACTCCGTAGGTAGTCCTGTTGAAGCCAGCTTGTACACTAAGGGACTTCTGAGGAAGAGAGTGACAGAATAGTCCCCAAGAAATCCACTCTTAGTTCATCAGGGCTGATATAGGCAGAGGAGAACTTATACAGCCTTTTCCCCTTACAGATGACTACAAGTCCGAGCTGAGAGAGCAATTGCCTCTCATTGCGGGGTCTGCAGCAGCTGGTGTGGTCTTCATTGTCTCCCTGGTGGCTATTTCAATCGTCTGCAGCAGGTAAGCATGATTTTTACACTCTGGGTTTTGTTTCTTTTTTGAGGGGGATGGGGAGGGAGAGGATTTTCACTGCAGTAGTGTTTCCATGGAGGGGCCATTGGCTCTTGGGCCCCCTCTGACCAACCAACAGAAGCAGTGGGGTGAGGCTGTTCACAGAAGGAATTATTCACTGCTCTGCTTGGTCTAATGTGAAGTCCCGGACAGACATGATAGGAGCTATGCCAAGGTTCAGAGATGATAGGGAATGCAATCAAAGAATCCCTTACAAGGCACTGTTGGGGAGAAATGAGGAATCCTTGTGATACTAAAGGGTAAGAACATGTGAGGCTGCAGCCTTCCATTAAGCATTGTCTACAGCTGAGTGAGCTGTAGACACCTAGCAAACAGCAGTTTACAAATGACCATGAAGCTTGCACTCAAGATTCCCAAGGCAGAACTGCTGCAGTCAGAGACGAGACCATGCATTTCTCAGCATGTGATAAATATTTCAGTGAGTTTTTATGAAAACACAATGAGAAGTGAGACATGAAACAAGAAGGGGAAGTGTGTTGCATTCAAGTGAATACAAACCACAGAGATAGTGTCAGATTTGTAGGAGGCTAATCAGGGAATTCACTTGAACAATGGGATTTCAACATGGACAGAGTGCTATTGCTTCCTGTCTCTTTCTTCCTCCCTTAGAAGAGGAGAAAGCCAAAATGTGGGTGCCGATTCCAAGGCTCCAGTCTATTCTGTGTCCTTGTCCTTAGGGACACTGACCATTTTGTGTCTCCTACTTTCAGATAGATGTGGGTAGATAGCAACAGGGGGAGGGGGATGTGTGCATGCATGTGTGTATCTCTATATATGCAGATGTATGATCACAACACCGAGGTGTGTGCACATTTTGGCGTGGGTATGTAACAATCATTTTTCCACACAACTGCAGGTAAACCCATTGACTCAGACTCTTTGTGGATGCTTTGAGTGGTCTAGATTATAATGCACCACTTATTCATTACTCAAGCAAGGCTTTTTCCTTCCCCCCCCACTTTTTCCCCAGGAAGCGTGCTTACAGCAAAGAGGCAGTGTACAGTGATAAATTACAGCACTACAGCACTGGCCGAGGTGAGTGGAGAGAAAAATGCACAGTCGGGAGGGGTGAAGGAAGGAAGTTGTAACATATTCATGGGTGTGTATATTTGACGTGCCAATAATATTTATAGAGGGCTGGAAATATCCCTGTGGCTTTAAAAAAACACAGAGAAAAATAAGCTTTCTGCTGTACTCTCACTCAAGTGAAGAGGATGCTTAGTACAACAGCAAAAAAATCCATGCTTATAAGCTCAGAACAGAGCAGCAGTTTTGTGGGCTTCAGGGAGGAGGAAGGTGTTTGCTGCATAGCAAGAGGAAGGCAATTGCAAAGGTAAAGTGTGGTGTTAGAACGGGATGAGGAGAGAAAACAAGGGGATTTCCAGAGGGAGAAGATGTGGGGCAGAAGCATTGCAAGCACTAGGAGCAAAGAGAAAGGAGTTAGAGCTTTAGGGTTTGAGGGAGCTAATGAAGGAGTGTGAGGAGTATGTTTATGACCAGCACAATGGGAGAGGAAGCTGGGATAAGCAGGAAAGTCTGTGCTAGATGAGAATAAACTACAGATAGGATCATGGGAACACTGTAAGGAGCTGCCTGGACCATTGCTCTCCATCCCTTGGGCTCACAGGCAAACATTTCTCTGAAAAGGTCCAGGGCTAGGGACAGACAGTCAAAAAGCCTGAGCCTGAATTGATTCAGTCTTTTCAGGTTAGTCTAATGTGGATAAGCCAAATCACTTTGTAACTGGACAGACATCAAAGACATGCAGGCACATGCCTGCAGTGACTCAGGCTCGAAGCCGGGAGGCGCTAGAGCAGCCCTCTCTTCCTTTCCACCATACTGAGCTGAGGGAGGGGGGTATGGCCAGGCTCTGGCAGGACAGTCTGATTAGAGAGGGGTTCCCCCCCTTCTGAGCAGCCCAGCAAGGAATTGGCAACAGTTTTTATCACCCATAACTTAGTGTTTATCACCTCATTAAGAAAACAATAGAGGAACATTGCCAGCTACCTGTTGATTCTCCCTTTGTCCCCTCTGCCACAGCATGGACCTGGACTGTAGCCAGCATGTGGTCTGCTAACTAATGCCGAGAGGTGTCTGTAACGCAGACAGGACAGGGAGGGAAGGGTGGGGAGCAGGGATGCCTGCAGTCTGTGCTGAGCTCTAGCCAGGGAGCAGAGGGGAGAGGCCAGCCCTGCTGCAGAGCAGAGAGCCCTGCTTCACCCAGAAAGCATGCTGGGATGCTGGGGGTGTCTGATTTAACTTAAACCAGCATGGGCTCTGGGACAGACTTTGCATAAACCGGTTTGACCCAAATCAGTAAAGTCTGATACTACATTCAAACAGGTTTATCTCAAACCAGTTTCAGCCATTTTCAAACTGGTTTATGTGCACTGAACATCTGTTCTGTTACAGGTTTAAACCAGTTTCTGATCACTTAAACTGGCTTATGTGTAATGTCTGTCCCTAGCCCAGAAGAACATCCACTGTGACCCTCCTTACATGCTACAGATACAAAGCACTTCTGGGGTGGGTGGGAGGACCCTCTCCTGTTTACCTCAGGTAAAGAGAAAAGCAGATAGGGGTGCCGAAAGTGCCGTGCCACTGCAGGGACAGGAAATAACTTAGTCTAAACTATGCCAGATGATTGTAGGAAGAGGTTCATGTCCCTGTTTATGGAGGAAGCAAAAAATCCCATCGCCCCTACCAGCCTGACTGGAGGAGAAATGCTTTCTTGACCCCAAATCTGGTGATTGCATTGAGCCTGAGTAGAACAGTAAGGCCTGTTAGCCAGGCCCCATGCAGGTACCCAAGAGATTTCCAGGATAATCCAGACAAGCCCTGAATAGACCAAGGCACAAATCAGCATTTCCAGCAGATGGGCTAGAAAGGAAGGCACAGTTCTCAGAGATGGGGTAGGGAGAGAAATGGTCATCCAGAGATGCTCAGCAAAGTATACAGGAGTGAGGGAGAGCAGCCAAGAAGAAACCCTGAGCTTAGAAGCACTGGAGCAAATCATGACCTTTTCTAATGGGGACTCTTGGCTGCATCTTTACATGAAAATGTAAATAGTTTGCAGGACTTATTCTGGGCACTGACTAGTAAATATTTGCTGGAACTTAAAAAAAACCTTTTGGATCCTCTATAATCTTTCATGCTGCCTTTCCATTGCCTGTTCTTCTGGCTGTCAGCTTTACAACCCTCTCCCTTAATCTTAGGCTCAGTAACAGACTGGATCTTATACTTTGCGTTGGTCAAAGAGGGAATATGTGGCGAATGAATGCAAAGACTTACTGGCTTTAGGTTACTGATTTGATTGGAAAACAACTGTAAGAACCTACATATGAAGTCAATTTAGAAGGAAGTCTTATTTATCATAGGAGGGTTGGCTTTTTAGAACTGATATCCCTTTGAAATCTATAGATCCACGAACCAGAATAAAATCCAGGCATTAGGACATCCAGGAAATAGTGCCAACTCAAACTCTGCAAGCTCTGAACTTGATAAAATAGCAAACAGGTCTTTGTTATCTGTATCGGGGAAAGATAATAAGCTAGTAAAGCAACAACCTCAACCAGTAATTGCTACTCACACCTACACCAGACATTTTCGGCTTTCTCTGCTCAGAGAACCAGCTGCAAACAGTTACACTCTACTGTTCCCAGGTGTTTCAAGGAATAGCTCTAGCACAAATGCTCACTTCTCTTTAGGGCTCTTCAGATTACAAGCAGCAGCAAAACCTCTGTTGAGTAGGGCAGAACAGGAAAGCAGCAGAGTAGGAAATGAGATACAAAATTGGGATCAACTCAAATCCAATTTACACTCTAAAGAAAAATCTCCTGGAGGCATGCACTCTCCCTAAAAAGGACCCACGGTGTAGAACAAATGGGATGAATAATAATGTTAATGAATAGAGTGTGTTGTTTGAAATATGGTGTGTAGGCATGTAATTAGACTGGAGGGATGCAGAGGTATAGGGGCAGAGTTAAGGTTGCCCATTCAACCTTTACGTACTTCTGCATTTCCTGACTTTGAGTGATCTTCGCTGCAGCCTTGATGTTCTGTTCATGTCTTTTGCTGGAGCATTTCCTAAGGTTTTTATTGTATTTAAAGAGAAAACAATAAATAAAAATACAGTCACTATCAGAGTGTGATTAAGGAAAGGGAGAAGAGCTACCGTTTTAAAAGCAAGTTGCTAAAGAGTCGTAGTTTCATAGTTTCATAGTTCATAGTTGGTAGGGTTGGAAGGGACCTGAGCAGATCATCTAGTCTGACCCCCTGCCATGGGCAGGAAAGAGTACTGGGGTCAAACGACCCCGGCTAGGTGATTATCTAGCCTCCTTTTGAAGACCCCCAGGGTAGAGGCAAGCACCACTTCCCTTGGAAGTTGGTTCCAGCTCCTAGCCACTCTGACCAGTGAAGTAGTGCCTCCTGATATCTAGCCTGAATCTACTCTCAGTCACTAGGTTGTGAACACATACCCTGTCTTCAAGCCTACCTCCAGCTGATGCCCTGCTGAGGACTGTCCATGAGCAAAAGGTCCATGATCATACAGCTCTCCGGCTCACTTACTCTGCTTGGGAAAGGTTCAGTCACATCCACAGTGACTGATGGCATATTGCCATGCGTCCAGAAATTTCCAGCCCTGTAAACCTTCAAGCTATCTTGGATTCTTAATCACACTGGGCGCGTTTACATGTGCAATTAATACGAAGCTTATTGCACTGGAATTTATTGCTCCCACGCATGCTGTTTGAATGTGTGCCTGGAGCACGTTGAGCCAACTCGGAGCAGCCCCAGCTGGCAGAGGGTCCCCAGAGGGTAAGCTTGCCAACCCGGGGCTGCTCCTGCCTGGCACAACGTGCTGTGAGGGGCTGGCTTGGGCACGACGGTGCTTCAATGCAGGGGTAGCCAGCCAGCAGCCCCCACACTGAAGCATCCTCGTGCTGCAGCTAGCTGGGTCAGTATCTCCAGTTCTGAGAGTACTGGTCCAGTAATGTTACAACAGTGGGGTTTGATTTTTTTTCATAACCGTGTACGGCATGTAAGCATTTAGACCTGTTAAAAGTGGGCATAATATGCTGCCATTTTTTTAGCATCATCTAAAATGCAGGTGGCTTCTTGAGAGCAACAGGACTTCCCAGAGGAAGTAGCCTCACACTCCTTCTTCCCAACATCGGTCAAACCTCCTGTCTTAGTCCTGCCTAAATATTGTCATGTAACATATGCCCACGTTATGCACCAGAGCAATACAGAGTTAAAAGAAATGCTGCGGTGTTAGAAAGACAGAGAGGAAAGGGGAGTGGTTTTACCTGAAAGATGCAGCTTGTTAGGCAGACAGGCTCAAATCATGAACAGTATTAGGGCTTTTTGGTCTTTACTCGTATGAGGAGGGCAACAGACCATAGCAATACTTGCGCAAGAAATAGTGGCAAAGGCAAGCTGTTGGTCTGTGGTGTCTATGGAAGAGTTTGACTGTCGTAGCTGAGGAATTCTCATGCTGTTAATTTGGAGTTCATGTGCATAAATCCCTGCAGTTACATTAAACTGTGTCCTGAAGTTAGCTGGCTGTGTTGTGGCTTTTATTATAAGCATGAATCATGTTTAGTACACCAGTGCCGAGGGGCCTACCCCATTGCACTGCACATTGTACAAACACAGAAGACCAGACAGTCTGGTAAGTCCCATGATTTTTTGAGGTAGGAAACAGTGGGTCTAGACACACAGGAAGACAAGGGAAGGGGTTGAGGAGGACAGAGCTGGTGAGAAGAGGGAGGGGAGAAAGCCATAGGGACTGGTGTGGCATGAAGTTGAGTGAAGGGTATGTGAAAGAAGAGGGGGCAGGAGGTGGAGCAAAATGCCAGTCAGTGCAGAGCAGGGAAATATTGTAGAAATATTGATAGATTTATATCGACCTTCTCAGCGCTGCACCGAAAACCCTTGAATATGATCCTCCTAGCCCCGTGAACAGCAAATCTTTAAGCAAATGTTTTATTGCTTCCCAAATATCCCTGGACTTTGCTTAAACACGATGGGTCTCTCTTTCTTCTGCCACTTCCTCTTTCTGTGCTTGTCTTTGCTGCTGCATTTCTGTACTGGGAAAAAAAAATGTTTATTTAAATGCCCGCCAGCTAAAATGTGTCCACCAAGTCATTAGTGTTTTCTGCAGCTTGTCCTTGGGCCTCAGCTTGCTCCCCATGCTGCCACTTCCAAAAACAGTGCTTTGTCTTAGTGACTGACAGGAACATTTTCCTTGAGAAGAATTGTTTGTTATAAGGCAGAGGCAAACACCCAGGCCAGTGTCAGCTGCATGAAAGCAGTTCTGGCAGGCCAGAGAGAAGATGGTTTGAGTGGGGGGGGGGTGGGGGTGGGGGGGGGGGGGAGGAGGGTTCTGGCAAAAAACACATATCTTTGCAAGACCTCCAATGACCCTACCCAGACTGGGCTTTTAAAAGGGTGCTAAAAGGCACCACACTGCACCAGTGCTCCTGAAAAATACCAAAGGGTTTCCTTGGGAACTTTTCTGCAGCCTGATGTGCAGTTTCTGTTCTCAGAGCTGTACTTGCATAGTGGTCTTGTCTGTCATTTTTCCTGCCCATTTTTAAATATTTATCAGCCTCTGGAATTGAGAGGCTGATTCTTGATGCAACAAAATGACTTTTTTTTAATTCTATGCAAGGTGAGTATTTCTACTTGGAAGCATTTGATGTTGACAGTGGGACACGGGCTCTTGGATTTCAAGGAAGACTCAGCCAAGGTTAGAGAGGCTCCTGTTGCTAATGCTATTATTGCACACACTAAAGGAAAACAGGTGGGAAATTTGTGGAGAGCAGCTAATGCAGTAAGAAGTGCATCAACTGGAACAAATAATCCATTCATTTAACTAAACAGCAATTAGAGTCTCCCCTCAGACGGCCCAGCTGTTCACGCCAGCACTGCCTTGACCGGTTAGACAGTGGGGAGTTGCAGGGCCAGGATCTGATATAGTACTTTGGGGAAGGGAACGCCTGGCAGATATATACAATAGTGAAATGTCTCGTACATGAGACAGTCCTTT
>NW_005841975.1:1719554-1758547 GCF_000455745.1 Alligator sinensis | reverse complement strand
GCACTTTTTTCATTTAAGATGTGATCTGTTTATGTAATGATGCTCTTGTATTTGCATACATATAAGGGTATGTCTACAGGGCATAATGAAGTGCTGTGTAAAGTGACCTGAGCTAGCACTGATGAGGCTCGTTAACCCAGATGGATTGTAGTGCTAACGTGGTTATAAGTGCTCCCAGTACTTGGCCTAAGATAGACATTCCCCAGCATACCTTATTTGCCTTTATCACACCAAGTGTGACAGAGCTTGCAGTTTGCTGCAGAAATCAGAGCGGGTGTGGCATTCCCATATGGGGGGCTTGGAGGTGTGGGGAGCTAGAGTGCCAACCATTTCTTCTTCATTGCCATCGTATTCAAGTGTTTCACTGAGGTTAGTGTGTGCGCCCCCAAACACTGTAGTGCTGTTACTTAGCTTTGCTATCATCATTGTGTGGATGGGGAGCTGAATATGCACAGGGTCAGAAGGAAGCCATGTCTCTTCCTCAGTTTCTTGAGATGCCCCATATTGGGCAAGCATGATGATAGGGACCTTTATTTATTTATTTTTTGCATCCTATGTATAAGGCCCAGGCCCAGAAACCTTAGAGTTCAGATGCCCCCTCATCATGGTTGCTCTTAACCAAAAGGCTGAGGAGCAGCTAGGGAGAAAGCATGAAAGTCTCCCATTGCCACAAAGTTGATGGGAGCCTCTCACGAGGATAAGCTACTGGAGGCCGTCTGAATAAAATATGTGGTAGTGCCCATTAAGCACAGCCCCCCTCAGTGCCAACTTTGTTTGAAGTCATGGTGAGCCACTGCATTGAGTATGTTTTGGCAACTTCTTCACTCCCACATCTGAGCTGTACCTTTCCCATTTCCAATTAGACCTGTTTTTTAAATACCCTTAAATGTCTAGCAAACATCACTGAATGGGGCCCCAAACAGTTTACCTAGAATCCCTCTGTTTCCAGCCTCTTTCAGCCTGTCACATATGATTAGTGTGTCCCTGCCTTCCATGAGGTGGAGCTGGACCAGGTTGCCCTGTGCTTCATCTGTATATAATTTTTTGAAGGATTCTGGGACTCATGACAAGAACAACCAGTTCCAGTCATGAGTCGGGAGGTAATTAGCACATGGCTCTTTTGTGGGAGGTATGTGGAGCAGTGCTGAGCTGTGTGGTCACTATGGCTTGAAACACTGTTGTCTCTTCTGGAGACCAGCCAGATGAGCTGTATGATAAATCATGAGCCTTTTGGTTTTGGGCTAATGTCAAGCATAGGTTGTACTATATACAAGTAATTTTGCATGATTTGTAATGGTTAAGGGAGATGGTAATGGGTGCGGTCATTGTAATGGGGATGATGATGGTCTAACTGTAAATGTGTGTTATGGACTGTCATGTGAACCAGATCAGCCATGAGACAGAAATGTAAAAGTATAGGCATATATATGTATTTATTTATACATATAGAAATATGTATTTTTGATAGATATATATACACACATGCACGCACGCACGCAAGTAGGTGACAAAGTGCTGTTTAAAACTTTGTTTGCAGAGTACCTAAGCTAAAACTTGCAGCAGTTTCAAAAGAGGTAAACTGCATCAATTCAGGATGAATTAAGTCTATAGGTATGTGTAGTAATTGCCATATATGCAAGTTACTACAGGTATCTTTATTTCTAGGTCAGTGTTTTCAAATTTGCTTTTCACTTCCATGAGCTCAGGGAGAGCAAGGTCTGATAGAAAGGAAGGGACTTCAGGGGAAAGAATTTGGTGGGGGGGAGCTATCTGATCCCCTAGATTTATTTTCCCTGCTATAGCAGTGGGAGGGGGCTAAATACAAGACAAACCTCCAATAATTAGATTCTATAGCTGAAAAATTATAACAAATTTATAAATTTTCCATATATAAAATCTAATTATTGGGGGGGTCATCTTGTATTCAATTAAATGTGGTAGTTAAATGACTTCACCTAGGTGCCCAAATTTTGGCAGGGTCCATATGCATTTCTGCATGTGTATATACATGAACCTGCATGCACAGTGGATGTACAAACAAATACATGCACGGTGGATTGTGTAAGGCTTTGTGTGCTTGGCATTTGCATACACAGGGAATTTAGTGTTTAATTCCTATTACTGGCAGTCACTTTATTGCTGTTGTAGAGTGTGCATTCCTGTAAATAGGGTACAGACGGCAAGTTCCTCTGCTCTGATATAAATATTTGTGTAATCCAAGAAATATTTTCATAAATTGCTATTATAAGTATCAGTGCAAAGAGTCTGTAAGGTTGTCACTAGCAATTTCATATCTGTCATCACACTGCCTATCACTAATACAGAGGTCTCTTAGTAGTGGCTGGTGCATAAATTTACCAAACAGTTTTATCAATAAACACTAGGTTTAGACGTGTTCAACATTTTCAGAAAAAATCACCTTTTGGGCTGCAATTTCCTGTGCTTAGTCTATGCCATTACTTTAGAAAGCACTTTAAGAGAACCTGAATATGAAAAATATTATAGTTCAGAACTCAATAGATCGAGTAGGCCAAATCCTGCTCTGGTGCATTGTCTAGTAAATGCCTTTGATGCCTAGGCTCATATTCAGATAGACTATAAAAAGCCCATGGTTACAAAAATGAGTATTTGAGTTCATTCTGAAAAATGAAATAACGTACCATGCTTTAGTAATTGAGAACCCGAAGCAGCTTATACCAGTGTCAGGGCAATTGGGAGAGGAACAAAGAACGTCTTCATAGGGGGAATTTCAAGAAGAGTGCATAGCTGGGTTAATTTACTGATGTCAGTGATAAGGTTCCCAGCTCTGAGCCCCTTTGAAAATCCCAGCCCTAGTGACAGTCAACCGTGGACATTAAGGATAAAATTTTCAACGCTGCCTAGAGGATTTGGATGCCCTGATCCTGTTCATCCTAATGGGAAACAGTCAGGAAAATTCTGTAAGTGGCTGTAAGTGGCTTTGGAAATCTATGCCCTTGCATCTCCTGGTAGACAGCACATTCAGCCAGAAATAAATGTTTGTCTTCCCATTGCCCTTCATTAATCCCTTGGTTTCTTTCTTCCCCTCCTGCCTCATCTCCTCTTTGCTGACCCTACAGACTAGATCACCCCAGGTCTTGGTCTGGCCAGGCCGGCTTAATGCAGGGAGTTTTTGTAGTGGAAAGACTTTTCTTTAAAGCCAGCAACAAATTTAGTGATGGGATAATTTCCTCACCTGCCCCATCTACTTTACACCACCCATCATGCACTGCAATTTGGCTGACAGTCCTAAAGACCTGCTGACATCTTACAGAGAGACAATATACAGTGCAAACCTGTTTGAATAGCATCTTTCATAGTCACTGTCTCTCAGGATCCTTCACACAGCTAAATAATACATCAGCAGAGCTAAGCGTTAGCAGATGGAGAAAGAAACGGATGCTCTGATCTTCACGCGTTCTTCCGTGCTCTCCGTTCTGCGCCAAACACCCACCCTCTCCATGGCCTCCCATAAAGCATTCTGCTTTTCTCCAGCCTGTCAGAGATAATTTTCCTAAAACTGAAGTTCAGATGTAAATATTAACTAACAGCCCACCCCCTTGCAACTAACCTGCCAGAAACATATAGACTAGTTAATTTAAGTGGTCTGCTCTCTGAAGGGAGGGTAACCAAACTACCTGTAGAGCTGCATTTCCTCAGCCTTGCATTACGTTATTCTTCTCCACCAGCTTTCCTACCACCCCAGCCTGTGTTCTTTATCTAACTTAGGATTGATCCTGCCCCTCAATTAAGGTCAGAGTCAGAACCCTTATCTCCTTTAATGAGTGCAGGATCAGACCTTTATAACATGAGCTCAGTGCTTCATGGACGTGTGCTTTCAGCTCCCTGCACATCCCTTGTGCCATGCAAGGAGTAAGATGATTGTTCTAATGGACAGTAATGGATGCATATAGGAAAGGAATGGATGTGAATGTTTAGGGCCTTTTCAGACACTGGGAGCTGTGGAGGAGGAAGCTGTCATGCCAGCAGCAGGGAGGCATGGTGAAAGGGTGTGGAGGAAGTCATTGCCTAAAGAGAAGAACAGGAAGAGACAGGAGACATTTCGAAGGCTGGAGCAAGCCGTGTTTCAAAAGCCAGGTGGCTGCTTTGACCTGGATGATGTAAGGAAGGGAAAGCACGAAGGGATGGAGTCTGCTTGAGTCAGTCTCCTATTTTCCTTCTGTGGGAAGATGGGCCTCATGCATATGCTGAGGTTTCCAGAGCAGTGGTTGAGAGGGAAGATTGGAAGGAAGGTCAAGGGAAAGGGCTTGTAACCGTTAACGTGTGAGAAGGTGAAGGAATAAATGACAATTTTAGGAGAAGCAGGGCAGTGGCGGCAGTGCAGAAAGGGCCTGGCCTTTTCCCGGAGCAGTGTTTGATTCCGGCATGGGATGTGCCTCTGAATGCATGGACAGAGTCTCCTCTAGACTTGCATGCTTCCCTTCCTGCCTAACAACCTGGCAGCACTGGATCCACAGGATGCTCCTCCTGTTCCTGATGCATTTGAGGGGGAAAGAAGAGAAATAACCCTGCATCTCTTCTGTGGGGGGAGCACACTGGAAGCACCCCTTCCAGCAAGCAGAGGAAGAGCAACTCAGTCTGGAGGGAGAGAGGAAGGACATACACTCTGAATACTGCTATTAGGAGAAATACCTGGTTTGATAATCTAGTTCACTTCAGGCGCATATCACCCAGTGATTGCAATAAGTGAAGATAAATACATCCCCAGCCTAACACATGGTATCCTCTATGTAGGAGTTTCCCAAGAGTCTTCCAGGACATTGAAAGCCCAGGCTGCATCAGCAGAGGGCAGGGATATGGGGTACCAGGCTGCAGCATCCCAACTTAGCCTTTCTTTTTTATTCATTCAGGTTTTGGATCAGTCAGTCTTGGTTATGATCCTGTTGTAATCCTGGCTGGAGCATCAGCTGCTCTTGTAAAAAAATTTATAGGGTAGTTAAAGTGTATGAGTCTGAGCCATAAAGGGATTTATGAACTGGGAGAGGCACAGATGGCTTCATTGCAGCCTCCATCACTGGCCTTGGAAACGTTGGTCTCTGGCCCAAACCACCTCTCGGGTGGGAAATCTCTCCTGCCTGCTAAATTCCAGACCCAGGAATCATCACAAGAGCATTCTTTTAATAGTTGTCCTGCACAGTCATTCCACATTTAACTAGCAGTGTCTCACCAGTTCTTTAGATCAGTTACTTGTATGTCATGGCCAAGTCAATATTGTTTTTTGGCAACTTATGGAGGCAGCGGTCTGGTTCAAATTCCCAACCTAGAGCATGTGCAGCCATGAAGAGGATGCGGCAGTTCGTGGAGTGTTCTGCTTGTCAGCTTTCCATGACTTACTTAGTGCAATGGGATCCTTATTCTTAAGGGAGTGCTTAATAATATGTCTAATCACACTTCCTAATTAAAGCAAATAACAGTTAAAATGGGTCCCAGAAGAGCAGTTTAGCCACTAAACATAGACATGATGATGAGGGAGAAAACATCAAACTAATGAGAGATGTGGGTGGGGGAAGGTCTCTCCCTTCCTGCAGAGTCTGGAAATAATCATGTGGAGACCCTTGCTCTCGCAGATCGTCTGCCCATTTAACAGATCTTGAGGTGTAGACTTGCCACAAAGACTTTGCAGACTGGAAAACCATACAGTCTCTATGTGTATATACTCAATGGAAGTGGGAGGACACACAGTGGAGACAGTTAGCTGATACCTCTGGTGGCTGTGTCAGTCCCAGTTCCTTCAAGTGACGGACTGAGGATAGGTAGGTACTGGGGGTTGAAGTAGCAAGAGTGGGAGTGGCAGGAAAGGAGAGAACAGATGTTCTTCCCCTCTCCCAAAGGATCTGTCCTTAAAAGAAAAAATAATTAAAAAAAATTCATGATAGGCCACATCCTATTCCACCATAGGCACCTAAGCACCATCCTTTTCCAACCTGGTTGAGTGCCTGAAAAACTACCAGTGTATCTATTTTTGTAGCACAACCTCATCTTAACCTTAAAATTGAGTCACGCAAAGTAGGAAAAAGGGGGGACCCATCCACCTTTTCCATGAATGATTTTTCAGGGACTTGAGAAGGGTAGAATAGGATCTCACTTAGGCATCTACTAGGTAGAATAGGATGTGGCCCCATGTGTCATCCTTTCCCTTAAGAAGAAAGGCTTGGGATGGTAGAGTGAGGCAAACTGATGGCTAAGGTTGAATGTAATGGATGGCTAGCCTTAACTTCCACTGCAGGAGCTTAAGGGGACCTAGGAGCTTCATGTGCATGCATCTGTGTATGCAGTCTCCAGGCAAGGCGCAGCATTTCCCAAGCAGTCACCAGATTGTCCCTTCTGCCAGCCCCTGTGGACAGTGGGATGATAACTAAGTCCTGAAACACCTTCCCTTTTGGAGAGCAGTAGCACAGATTGTTTCACCACCTGCCTCAAAAGACTACGGCGGCCCCTACTTATTGCAAGGCTGCATCCTTTCTGAGTGTGCCCCTCATGCCATCCCCCTGGAAGCTGTGGGGAAGGTACCTCCTCCCCTGCATCCTGTAGCAGTGCCAGCTATTCACACTGCAGCGTGTACTGGAATGAACAGGGATGGGTTGAATGAAATTGGCTGTCATGATACTGAACATCACACAGGCAGTGAGGGTCAGGTGAGATAAATTTTGTTTAGACTCATGTCACTTAACCCAATTCAGCCAGTCACAGTGAATCCTTAATGCCCCCTTCCCCTCCCAGCCTTTCATTGTGGCTGGACTCCCCTGCAATTGAGGGAGAAGGAGGTAGAAGGAAAGCAGTGGGCTGAGGGATGAGGTTAGCTGAAATGAAAGGGGAAGCCTTATCTTACTAATGCATACCTCATTATTTTCAGTGAGATAATAGCAAGCAGCACCCATTTAGTCCAGTGGTAACTAGCTGAGATGCCCAGCCCCATCACATGCAAAGCTTTTTATCAGTGAAATGCATCCTTTTCTGCTCTTAACAGGGACTTAGTGAAGGATAGGCAAGAGCGGGTCAGAAATGTGTTAAAATTTCAGAGACTGAAACAGAAAAAAATGGAATGAAACCAGGAAAGAGATGGTCATGGAAAGGAGGAGATGGGTATAGAGGGATTTAAAAGAGGTGGGAACAGAGAAAGAAAATTAAAGGCGGGGGAAAAGAAAAAAAGAGTATATGTCCCAATTTTGGGGTCAGCGAATGCATCTATACGTGTGCTTTACTGCAAAGTTGACTGATGAGCTCCATGGTAAAGCATCACCATCTACACGTGAGCCAGTATTAGGGCACTGTATATTAATGAACTCTGCCATAAGATAGTAGTGCTAGAAACAGTACTGTCTTATGGTGAAATCATTTACTGTGCAGAAACACACATGGAGACATTGACCCGGACCGCAGCAATTTGAGCTGAAGTGGAGCAGCGCCGAGGCTGATAGTAGGCTCAGGGGCTCAGCTACACGGCTCCACAGTTTCGGCATTCTTGTGTCGCAGGCAGCCCCTCCACTGCCTGACGCTGCCACTTGGACCCCAGGGCTGACCCCCTGAGCTTGTTTTCAGTTCCCGACTCAAACTGCTGCGGTCTCGGGTGCCCATGAAGATGCTGCACCCAGGAACACCTGACTCTGGCGCGAACTGCACCAGACTTTATAGAGCTGCATTAATAGCTCATGTACATGCACACAGTGAGTTGTTACCTCTTCGTGTTCCTAATACAGTGGTTTTCAATCTGGGTTTGTGGATCCTTGGAGGTCCTCAGACTGTGTCTAAGGCATCCACAAAAGATGACTATGATCAATCAAAAGTATGTGAATACCCACACTTACAATTCAAAAGAGTCCGCACCTCCATTCAAATTTTTTTAGGGGTCTGTAATGAAAAAAGATTGAAAACCACTTTCCTAACAAGATTACATTAGCTGGAGGCCCTGCGTGAGAGCAGGGCCACATGGGACTAAACACTGTAGTGACAAGTGATAGGAAACAGCCTCTACCGCAGATAACTTAGTCTAATTAGACAGACATAGGCAGGAGGATAAGAGGTGGTCAGCCACAGAGCCTCTTTGACTTCCAGCCACTGGAAGTATTTTTATGGCAGGTCTCCTACCCCTCCATGAGCTCTAAGGGAAAGGAGAATTTGAATTGAGCTACCAGAAAATGTTATTATTTGATGCTATCACTCTGAGGAATAATGCAGGACTGACATGTTACTAAATGTGTATAATTAGAGGAGAGCATCTGCAAATAGGGCCTGTCACCTGGGGAGCAGCGGTGCTGCCCACTTCTCTTGTCCAGATGCACAGGAGTTCATTCTGAAAAGCACCTTTTGATTGCTTTATTTCAATAGTGCTTGGCAGACTCATTTTTTTCCATTGGTTAATGGGTACCAAAGGAGAGGAAATGCCATGTGAGAAGCCATCTTTAATGTCATTTCCATCCCTGGGCATAAGAACGTTGCTTCTCTTTTTAACATGTATAGTAATAAGAGCACAGCCTGACCTGACTCCCGGAGGCAGATTCCACATCTCTGTCCAGCGCCCTACAAAATCCACCATTGTTTGGCTGCATCTCGGCAGCCGTGATATGAGAGACCTTGGAATGATTTTTTAGTAGGCAAAAATAATGCCTGACTATTTGCTATGGCAGCCCTGTAGACCATATTTTATCAGACCATTCAGGTTTTTGATTATAATTGCTACACTCTATCAATTTAGTAGCAGCCACAAAACTATCAAATTCCTTTTTGGGTAAATAAATATTTCTTAAATTATGCATGCAACATCATAAACTTGCCACTTTCCTTACCATAAAACCAGCTAATTGTAGTTTTGGTTTGTAACTGCACCCCTGTGAGCTGAATGTTCAGTATAAACAGGAGACGGCATGAAGAAAACCTCTTGCTATGTGTTTACTTAAGAAGCTGCAGCTCTAAGTTGTCTGGCATAGACAAAAAACCTCTGGGAGTGAATGACAGCTCCAACAGAGAACTGAAGAAAGACATTCAGGGCTGCTGTCTCTTTTGATTTTAACATGCTGTTTCTCCAGCTTAAAGTCTCAGCTCCTGGAGCCCTGTTACTTTGTGAGAATTTCAGCTTTCCTTAAAAAATAAGTATAGTTCCTAGCCCATGCTATTGAAATGTGATTTTGAGGATGCATTCAAAGAAGCATGAAGGTGGAGCAAGTTCATGACCTTATGCTGAACTTGCACCAAAGGCCACCCCGCACAGGAGACTCAGTTGTAAATGGGCTGGTTATTCAGGCTAACAGTCAAACGGAGATGGAGAGATGGGAGTCACATCACTCCATTGTGTGCTTTCGGCTACATAAAATGGCATGGTCTTATCATGCTAGTGCAATGGGCCACCTAGACTTGACTGGACCTTTGCCCTTTTTTTTTGGACCAACATGTTTGGAAACTAGAAAAGACATAGAAAGAAGCCCAGTTATTTCATGATTTTAGTTCATGGCTTTAATTCATGCATTTGTCATTCATTTTGAACTGTCAGGGCTGGGGATGGTGTCATTTTTGTCTTGAAGTATTGAAGACTGTTCTGTCCATCAGTCTGTTGGTTTGACTGTATGGATGTATGCTGCTGGGAAACTTCTATCCTTACATATCTATTATTAATCTTGTTTATTGCAACAGTGTCTAGGGACTAACCCAGGAAGGGTCCACTGGTGCTGAACACTGCACAAAAGCCAGAGTAGTAGTACAGGGACCTTGCCTCAAAGGATTACAGTCAAAATGGATAAACACAGGGTGAGGGAAAATCTTGAGTATGCAAGAACAGTAAGCAGTAATGTAATACCTCCCACATATGCATCCATTTCCCTGTCTATGGATCTATGTTGTATTTTACATTTCTTTCTCTATTGCTCTTTCTCATTTTCTTCTGTCGTTTCTTTCCTTTTAGCATTTTGTTACTCAGAAAGGTTAAGATACAACTTACTTCTTCCTCACCTTTTTTCTCCTTTTCTTCAGTTATTCTTTCCCTCATTGTTGTTTTTCTCCTTTTGTTTTTCCCTTTTTATCTAGCACTTTCAATATTAATCCACAGTTGCCTGAGATAACCTTAACAATAGCCTCTAGCCCCAAAAAGGTGTCAAATTGATAAATATTGATATCTACCTGCAATTCTACCTTGATTTTGCTGCTAATGCATTTGGTATGACTTCACTAAATAATGGCACAATCCAAGTTCCCATGTGCAATGTTTGGACTGGTCTCAATCTGTCAACTTATAAGTAATATGTTCTACATTTCCAGGAGAGGAGTAAGAGAAAAGATAATGGAGGAGAAATGGAGGACAGAGCAGTAAAAGAAAATAGTGTAATGGAGGAAGAGTTGAGTGGGGTCTGGAAAGGGTGGCGAAGATATGGAGAGAAAAGTAGAGGAGCTAAGAAGCATACGTTTTTAATGCACATGTAATGAGGAAAGTGTCAGAAAGATGTAGGATGCTTCTAAAACCCTTCCCCTTAGCTTTAGTACTCTCTTTATTCTCCCTCTGTGAATGCCCCTCCCATATCTCGTATAACAAGGCTCTCCAGGAATGAAGATCTACATTGATCCCTTCACTTATGAAGACCCAAATGAGGCTGTCCGCGAGTTTGCCAAGGAGATTGACGTGTCCTTCGTGAAGATCGAAGAAGTCATTGGAGCAGGTGTGTCTCATTTTGTCCTAGATAAGCTTCTACAACTTTCTCCAAAGCTACTGCTTCCTAATCTTTCCATCTCTTCATGGGCTTCAACCCTTCTCTTGGTATCAATCTGTTCACTCATTTGTTAAAATAAGAACAGTCATACATTTGCCTAAAAAAGATGAAGTTTGGTTAACTTACTCACTGATTGATCTTCATGCATTTTTAAGTTTCCTGGTTTAGCTTCCAGGAAATAACAAGACAAAGACAGACATCTCTTTTTAGTCTTATTTCAGATGTATAGGTACGTGGGTAAGTAGGTAGGTAGATAGAAGCTATTCATATCATTAATAGCATTCCTGGTGTTATTTTTAAACAACTGTATTGTGCTAATGGAAAAGAATAGCCAGTATGAGAAATTCAAAGGAAAAATGAATTGTTATGCCTTTGAAGTTAGACACAGCAGTGCATTGGCTGCTTGGTAGTTTTCTGTCAATTCAAAGCAGTCATAAAGCTAACTCAAACATGAACCAGCCATTTTGACACCATATTTAAAAACCACCACATGGAAAATAATAGTTTGCAGCAGCCAGATATTTTCACGTTTCAGGGTTTTCATTTTCTGTTGCTAAATCAAAAATATCCAAGAAAAAGAGACTCAATTTTTGTTCCCCTCCCTCTGCTTCCAAGATCTAATTTTTTGTGGGGGGAAAAAAAAGGTTGTGATGAAATACTTTTTTAACAACCCTAATGATTTACACTCACTCACTCACTCACTCACTCACATATGAGATAGAGTCATATTGGATGGGTGGATGGATGAATGGATAACTGAACCCAAGTTGTTTTGAATGCAAACTTTCTCTGGTAGATCTCTGGCCTCAAAGACAGCATTGTCTCAGTGTGTCACATGCCAACCAGAAAGTTAAACTTGATTCTAAATTGAAGTGAAACCGACAGGCTTATTTTCATTGTCCAAGATGAAGAAAATGCAATATGAAAGTGAATGGCATCAAATTATGTCAGGGCTGACGGTAGTTTTATGAAGAGTTTATATTATGGGTTGTATGGGATGGTTTAGATCGGGATGATCCTGCCTCAGGCAGGTGGTTGGACTAGGTGTCCCCTGGAGGTCCCTCCCAGCCCTGCTTCTCTATGATTCCATGAATTATAGCAGTTTAGATTTAGGAAAATATCTAAGTATTCATAATCTCTTAGCCCCTGAACCTGCACCAGCGATAGGGTCCAATTGGAATCTGATGCCTGATCCCACAGTTGTCTTCTGCCATGCATATGTGGCATGACAGGAGGTACAATTGTTGGGATCATGGTTCAGATCCCATTGCGTCTTTAACTGAACATCTGCCAGGGGCCTGTGGCACTTCCCCTTGCAAAGGGGAGGAAACCAGTAGATTTGTGAGAGGAGACAACTATTGAACTGAACAGGTTTTTCAGCCAATCAGGTTGGAAGGAGTGATGGGAGAAGTCCGTGGTACTGTTACTCTGTGGTTGTGATGGATGTTCTTGCAATTGCAGGGGAGTTTGGTGAAGTGTATAAAGGACGTCTGAAACTACCCAGCAAGAGGGAAATCTATGTAGCTATAAAGACATTAAAGGCTGGCTACTCTGAGAAGCAGCGTAGGGATTTCCTGAGTGAAGCCAGCATCATGGGACAGTTTGACCACCCGAATATCATTCGGCTGGAAGGAGTGGTGACCAAAAGCCGGCCAGTCATGATCATCACAGAGTTTATGGAGAATGGAGCTCTGGACTCCTTTCTGAGGGTAAGCAAAGATTATAACCTCTCTGGCTTTGTTTTTAACACCATAGTGAAGGGAGTCATGCTAGCTGGAATTCAAGCACGGTGTCATGTAGAAGATCCAGTGAGTCCTCCTGTGCTACTTGGATTAATGGAGGACATGGTTTTCCAAGTAGAAGGCAGACTAATGAGTGAACCAAGAATCAGTATCGACAGAGGGTGAGATTTTCGAACAAGCCCAAGAGAGGGAGGAGCTCAAGTCTTGTTGCCTTTCAATCAGGCTTATGCTCCTAAATTCCTTTAGGACTTGCGAAAATCTCCTCCAGAGCCCTTAGCCAGGAGGAGCAGGTAGCTGTAAATACAACTACAAAAGGAATGGATGGGAGAAATTCACACAAAGGACAGGCCAGCTGTTGAAGGAAAGGATAAACTATAGATCCTTTCCAGCCTTTTTTTCTGATTCTGTGATAACAACAGCACTAAAACCTGAGGAGTGGGCTAGCTGCACCCTGTGGCAACCAGCCTGCCAAGGCAAAGCTCTACCAGTGTCCAGCACCTTCATGATCCATGAATGGAGTAGGGGAAGCAGGAGAGGCTTGCCAAGGGTTGGGGATGCTAAAGCAAAGGTGAGGACTTCTGAATTGCTGGCACGTTGGGCTGAAATAGGGGCAGCTCATTGAAGTAATCTAAAAGCAGGGGATAAGTAAACACAGTCTGAGGGAAAGATATATCTTTGTTTTCTTGCTATTTTTGTAAGTGGTTTTGAGCCTGGAGCAATTTCAGCACCAGCTGGCAGTGTCCGTAGCAAGTCAGTGACAAGGTGTCAGCCCTATGGCTCCTTGTGGACAATGCCACTCTCATTGTAGTCTCTAGCATCATTTAGAAAAAGCAGCAGCCACAAAAGCGCCAGACAAATGCACACATAAATAATCCTTATGGGGCAAGGAAAGCAACCAGCTTTCTTTGTACTGGCATCCTACACCGTGTACCTAGGGTTGTGGAGGCAGCTCAAAGGCATGCTTAGCCAAAGCTACAAAAAGCCTAGGAGACTGGGGGAGGAAGGCATAAAAGAGAGAAATGGAGGGAGAATAAATGAGGAATGGGTGATGAATAGGCATGAGCGTGAAGGGGAGGAAGAGTCCTACTTGGAATGAGATTTTCAAAGGGAACCGAAGAATCAATTAATGGGAATTTAGCATCCAAATCCTGTAAATCCCACTCTATTTCTTAAGCTCAGAAGCAGGTAACTTATAAATCTAATTTCAGCCTTGATGTAAAAATAGCATCGCTAATTGGTGCATCAGCTGCGTGGAAAGATAGCAAAGTAGGTCATCATTTCCACTCTGCACAGAGACCAAAGCCAAGTAATGAAACAGGACTGTTCCTGACCCTTATGCAGGTGTGTTAAAGGAGTCAGGGAGGCAGAGACAGGTAAGGAAATCCTTGGACCTCTCTCTAGGCATGAGGAGCAATCTCACTCTCAATGTCTTGCTGAGCAGATAAATTGTTCCTTGCCATTGCTGACATCCTCACACCTGTATAGGGTAGGGTAGAGCTGGAGATACAGATTCATTCCCACATCTGCATCAGCCTATGAGCAGAGAAGTATTTATCCTGTCCTTTCTGCCCAATCTACATGGTGCTCAAAACTGGCTTGTGTCATGGAGGCACAATCCACTCACCACCAAGGTAGCCATATTGTCATGTGGTAAAATGGGTAATATTTTCCCCTGGGAACCTTTTAGCTTTGTACTATTGATGGGGAGTCAGTGTGGCACTTCCTTTATCACCAACTAACCTAGCTGTGTGGGTTGGGGGCATAAGGAAATTGTCCTGTTTTATCTCATTCATAGGACAGGCCACCAAAATATATGTTCAGCTGTTTTTATTTGGAGGGGAGAAAGAATTGAAAGAAGAGAGGAAAATAAGATCATTTGGAGCCCAGGAGAGATTTTCAATCTTGGGAAAATAAAACTCAGAAATGGAGCCAGTCTGTGAAAAATCTCTTTTCCCTAAGTTAGTAAAAAACCCCAACTTGCTGGCTTATTTCCTACTAGATTCACCAAAAACTTGGATTCACAGGATGAATGAATAAGAGCCCTGTTGGTACCAATGTAACACCTTGAGGCCTCAGCCAAATTCAGGCTCTCTTGTGCTAGGCCCGATAGCTATCTCAATAGGAAGGGCCTTGCCATAGAGAGGCTGTGGTCTCCATTAACAGTGCGGAGGAATATAACAGTGCAGAGGAATAGTGACTTGCTCATGACTACGCAGCATGTCCGTGGCAAAACCGGAACTGGAACTCGGGTTTCCTAGCGCAAGTCCCAGTCACCAGACCACACTGTGCTTGTAAAGAGAGCTGTTTATTGGCTCTGTCCATAAAGGGATCATGCTAATTATGGTTCTTGCTCTTTGTAACTGCAGCAAAATGATGGACAGTTCACAGTAATCCAGCTAGTGGGGATGCTCAGAGGGATTGCCGCTGGCATGAAGTACCTTGCAGAGATGAATTACGTGCACCGGGACCTTGCTGCCAGGAACATCCTGGTCAATAGTAACCTGGTGTGCAAAGTGTCTGACTTTGGCCTCTCACGCTACCTGCAAGATGACACCTCTGACCCAACGTACACCAGCTCCTTGGTATGTACCTTCCACCCCCTTGTATGCTCCTCATAGATAAATCCCAGACTCTCTGGCTGAGGGTGGAGTTGCCGTGAGGCCTCCCACTTCCATCTCTCTCATAACAGCAGCAACTGGAGTTATACTCCCCTAGTGCCTTTCAACATAAACCATCTTCAAGCCATTTGCAACTTGTGTCCTGCTCAGAGCTATGGAAATATTCCTCATGAAAACAAAAAGCTGGAAACATTCCCCTTCTTGAGCTAATATTTACTTCTGTGAAAAGATAATTCTTTCCTGGAGCATTTTCCACTTCAGGAAACAGTTCATTAAGGCTGGGCCCTACCTACAGGAAACATTGACAATGAGCACAAGACCCATAGAAATAGTAGACATGAACGTGTGGGTATAGGGGTAAATGGGTGGGAGAGAGAGTCAAAAGGATCTCATTCCTGCTTCTTGTGCCAGGCTCCTTTAAATCCTGGCCTGAGGGCTGCTGTGGAGTTTGTCCCTCTTGTTGGACTCAGGCTTGCTACAAAGCAGTGTCTGAGCTAAATGTGATGGAGTGAAATGACTGGAGATGTTAATATTCATTGGCAGTCACCTCTGTGCGCCAGATTTGCAAACATTTGTAGGTGCCTCAAGGTGCAGATCGGTGTCTAGTGGCATTTACAAGAGCATCTAAGTGAAGAACTCGCCTGTCTGCGTCTTTGACTATGCAAATGTCTATGTGAATTTGGCCCTTTCTCACCACTTTCCCTTCACATGTTATTGAACTGTCCTATGTTTGATTGACAAACACACTTTGGAAGGAGAAGAACTGTTTTCTTTTGCTTTGTGTGCCTCCCTTCTCTTTTCTCAGTCCTTTTTTCCCCACCATTCTCTTTTCCCTCTTCTTTTTTCTCCTTCCCATTAATTTTCCCTTGCTGTCTTTTCTACGTTACATCTTTCAAATTCCTCTTTGCTCATGGCTAGTTTTCAGATGAGATGTTCTCTGTCTTCCATTAAATGAGCATGGGGGAAGGAGCCATGCAGTGGCGATCTGGGAGGGGGGACTTCAGGGGAAACAAAAGGAGGTCTGATTGCACATAGAAGGTATTACAACTGAAGCTAAAGTAATGCTCCAATCCTGATCTATCTTTCTCTGTAGGAAATTTGTTCCAGGCATTAATTAAAGAGACAAGTCTAATCCAAGCACTGCTATTCCCCAGTCACTGTTCTCTTGTTTAATTAACTCATTCATAGATAATCCCAGGGTTTCTTCACTCTACCATTGTCTCCTGCCTCATCTATTTGTAGATTAAAGCTCTTCTTTTGCTACTGGCAGCCTCAGAAATAACAGAACCCCAAATCACTCCAGACTTTCTTCTGCGGTGATTCTGTCATCCCAAAGTGGGTGTCTAGCTATCATTTGACTCTGTCGAAATGGTGGCAGAGGTAATGAAACAATGATTGTCGTAGTTAGAAAGAATAAAGTAAATGAGTTGCATCTTACCCTCAGGTTCCATTTACGTTCAGATAATAAAAAGCTAATAAGGGATTTTTAGATTGTTAGATTGTCGTAGATGTGTGCAGCTGCAGCATGAACAATAGATAATTAGAAGTTTATCGATTGATGTTATAGATGGTTATAAGACTTGGCTACAAGCAAGCTGTTGACCTGATGGACTCTACAATCAATAACAGTTGATTGATCATTTATTAAAACACCTAATAGTTATTCCTTAACCTGTTATAAGCCACTTAAAACATAATAATGTAAAGTGTGACCAGTAAAGTCTTTAGAGAGTAAAAATGAAGAGAGTTTTTACTGGCAGCACTGAAAAAGGATTGAGGATGTTGGAGCTATAACAAAACAGGTCATGTCCTATTGATCAATAGGTGCAATATACAATGTAAAATTTGGAGGCTTTTTCTTTTATTATTAAAGAAGTAAAAAGACTCAGTGTTTGCTTGAGCAGTCACCTGATGTTTTGGCCCAAACTGTGTAAGATCTCAAATCAGTAATAAAATGTGTGTGTAGGCTCAAAAAGTGATGATGGGACATTAAACCAAAACCTCTGAAAATCAGTTTCTTCTCGGTGTTCCTGCTGCACCCTGCATTCTGATTCTTAGATGCAACAAACTGCACCCAGACGCTGACATGGAGCTGACCGATAGGGACAGGACTGTGTGAATAGTAAGCTGCCCTGGTTTGCTAGGGTCCAGGTGGAATGGAAAGGGATGTTTCTGACCTTAAAGACTCAGATGGTTTGGGGCCTAGGTCTTTGAGAGACAACTTCTCTCTTCTTGTGCTCCATGGCTGTGACCAGTGGTGATACCAAAGCTGGAGCTCCCTTGACTCAATCAGTAGGAAGCTGCTGAAAAGATTGATCTCTCCACTTTCTTCCCCTCTTCACTTCTCTCCTTGGACCATCAAAGCCCAGATTTACTAATATCCTGGTCATGCTTCAAAGACCATCTCTCTTTCCATGTTTGTGTAGGCAGTGGGGACACTGGGTAGTGGGAGTATGACTTGTTGAATAGAAGGATTGTTGATAATCTGAGCAGGAGGGTGAGTTTGATGCTAGGAGTCTGAACAATAGCATGTAATGTAAATTGTGGCAGGAACCCCTGTAAGGCAAGCACCTTGTGGGCTGTGTCAAACTGAAGTAAACAGAGGCAGCATTACACAAAGCAGAACCTCATCTGGAATAAACTGATGCTCCTTACCATGTAGCCCACTGCAGTCAGTGCTGGTTAACATACATGGGGAACTGGCTAGGGCCTGGTCCTTGTCCTGCTCCTCTGGGCTGAGATGGGAGTGCTGTCTGGAAGAACATGCAGATTGTAGCCTATTAAGCAAAGAATGCCATTTTTGCTAAAGTGCCCAACACTCGCTTCTGGGGAAAGGCATGAAGTGGCCTTTCCCACCTTTAGAGATAAAATGGATTATCTCATCTGTGTTTATATTTAATTTAAGCCATAATAGGCCTTCCCAGCAGCTGGGAAATGATGCTCTGCCTGCAATTACATCACTCTGCCTCCCACAGCAGGTTTTTAGCTCTGGGGAAAAGGCAGGAAAAACAACCTGGCAGTTAATTTCTCTATTTGTAGTTATTCAAATAGAATTTTTGCTATCCATCTTTACAGAGCAGCTGACACTTCATGGAAGGCTAAAGAAAACAATTGTGCTGAACAATTTCTGAAACAATTCTGCCTAGAGTAAATATCATACATTTTCTACATTCCCCTTCCTTTTTCATTATTTTTAGCTATTACCTCAGTCATTTACATGAAAACAAGATCGTTGTTTCCTGACAGTTCATATGCTCCTGTTTCCCCATTGAAGTCAGCTTCCCCTGAATGTGACGTCATCACTCTTGCCAGGAAAATGAATTATGAGGTCACAAACAAAATTATGAGGCAGGTCTGCCTTGACTGTTTGCAACAGGTAATGTTCTGGCCCTGGGTCTACTGGGGAGAATGTGGATGGAATTAGAGGTTCTGTTTTTATAACTTGGTATGAAACAAAGCCCTGACCTTTCCTCCCCACAGAGAGGAAGCTTTCATATTGGGTGCATCTACACATGCACATTTACTAAGCAGTAACCACAATTACTGCGCAGTACAGGCGCATGTGGCCTATGCCAACTTGAGCATAAATTTGATATCTGCATCATGCAAGTATCAAATTTACGCCTGATTAGTTACTGTGCAGTAATGCACATGTAGATGCCTTACTGTGCAGTAACACTGTGTGTGTGCGGACTGACTTGGGATTAATTTTAGTTCCAAGTCAATCCACACACAACATTAATGCACTTTAATGACTGCACATGTCGACGCTGGCCTATTCCCGCTTACTGAAATAAACTGGCATAAATGCACGTGTAGACACACTCACTGGGTGTATTAAGAAATTACCCATGATTTGTAACATAACTTCATCATTTCAAATCATTAGCAGAAAAAGGAGAAGAGAACTTTCCTTGGGGTGGTTTGATATATCCTATATGTTTTATTGCAGCAGTGGAGATGATGTTCTGAAGTGAAGGATGATAGGATTTGGATATATCTTCAATTTAGGGCTTGAGAATAGTACACCTATCACATTTAATGAAAGTTATTCAGACATACACTGAAGAGGAAGAAGACCCTGTGTACTTTTTCCAAAAAGATTTCAAGCCTATATGAGAGATTCCATATATAGGGAAATATATTTCCAGTAAATTAGAGTTCCAATAATAATGCTAGTGTTACCCGATGCATAGGAAGGTGTGATAAGGAGATAATAAGTTTCTAAAAAAGAATGCCCTTTGAGCTGAAATGTACTTTGCTTCTCAGTCCAAATTTGGGTTAGAAATGTTGTTACATTACACTGGACAGTGTCTGAATACCCTGAAAAAGGTGGATGGCAAGTCTGAGTTTTCACTGGCTTGCATTTTTTGCTCTCACACTTATTGCATCTTTGCAGAGTGGGTGTATTGTGTTACCATTTTGATCTTATAATGTTTTATACCCATTTTGCTATGGTGTAAATGATCAGGCAAGGTTGAAGGCAGTGGTGAATCAGGTCCAGAATTTCTCTGGTTACCTTCCTGTTTCCGTTATTGCTCAGTGTCACTTGTATAAAATCAGGATTGTTGCTGCTTTGAGAATTCTTCAGTTCTGTTTAATGTCCCAGCTGAAACTGTCGGTTGAAATCCTCTGCCAGAACATTGGTTCACAGTAGCAAGGAATTTGGCTCCTAATATCCTGATTGGGACACCGTAGTGCATTGCTATGGAAATGATTGTGATGTCACCAGAACGTCCCTATATTCAATCAAGCCAACTGTATGAGAGATCCTGCAGACCGTTCCAGCAGCAGGGACTGCTCCATCCCCTTTTGTTGCTATGTCTGGAATTGCTGGCCCTGAGGGGCATATTTCAAAACGTGGACTGAACTGCAGGAATCATACTTGCATAAATCTTCAATTAAATGAAGTTTTAATTTAAAGCTGATTGACAAAAGTACTTGCATATCCTCATCGGAGGCAAGTGCTATTAATGGCAAGCTGTCATCCCAGTGCCAAGGGGAGCCCCATCACCCCTCGCCCCTTCCCTGCCATCTTCCTCAGGGGAAGGGACCTGCAGACAGGGAAATGTTCGTGCTTAGCCATGCAAAGCAGCCCAGGTTGTGGAAGCGTCACTCAGGGTAGAACTCTGAAGGCTGAGGTTTCTACTTTACATGCAAGAAGGAGCAGCGAGGCAGCTGTTGATGCCAGCCTTTGACGTCTGATTTCAGGCTCTGGGAACTGAGAGCACCTCCAGATTCTCTGTAGGAAATGCGGAACCCTTTTAAACACACACGCCTACGTTCATTAGCATTCATGGGAAAGTATGACATTAATATTATGAGTGCAGGTTTGCAAAATGAGGTTTAACCCTTTTGCTCCAGGAACCAGTTTGTGCTACAAGAAATCACTGGCAATGCAAAGGCTGGGCTGGCCTACTCTCCCAGCAGTTAGGTACATTTGTCACTTATGTTAGCACTAATATAAATTTCCCCAAGCTGAAGCCCACATGGACTCATACCCTTCATGCCTTTGTCTTCATCAGAGTGGGAGACAGAATAAACAAAGGAGGTGCCTCATTTTGCCTTATTGCTTGCAAATGAAGGGCAGCCCTGATACTGATCTGTCATGTGGGAACAAATCTGGGTCATTCCAGTGAGTTCATTGCCATTGCTCTAGATCAGAGGTGGGCAAAATATGTCCCGGAGGCCAGATCTGGCCTGCCAGGCCATTCTATCCGGCCCCTGGGGCCCCTAAAAAAATTAGAAAATGAATATTTATTTGCTTCTGGCTGCCTGTCAAATATGACAGGAGCCAGGGGCAGTAGGACCCAGGGGAAGCTGGCAGCAGGACCCAGTAGCAAGGCCCCCCCAGCCCTGCCTCCCCAACCAGAAGCCCCTGCTTAGCAGAGGCTTCTGGCCTGGGACTGTGGGGCTGTTCCTGCTTCCCTGTGCCAGAGAGGGAAATGCAGCCCTTGATAACTCGTCAAAACTTGGTAAGTGGCCCTCCACCCGAAATAATTGCCCACCCCTGCTCTAGATCCATGCTGGTATAACAGTATCTAGTTTTAGGACAGATGATACTGTGAAACAAGTGTTGGAGGTGAGGGCTGGCAGCTACTTCTCTTGAGGTTGTGATGGTCTTGGATCCCATGAGATAAGTAGGGTCAGGCTGACTCAAGACTCTCATGGAAGACCTCTCAGAAATAGAAATGGGAGGATAATTCATGAGATATCTGTTTTACTCTGAGAATTTCATTCTGATCTCACTTATACCATCATAGTTCACTGGTCTTCATTGTAAAGAGATGTATTTTGCTATGTTAGTATGAAGTCAAGTAGAAGGCAGGGTAGATTTTCATGTTATACAAAAATCAAAGTAGATATAAGCTTTTGTGAGCTGAAGCTCACAGCATCTGATAAAGTGAGCTTCAGCTCATGAAAGCTTGTGCTATAAATGTATATCTACTTTGGTTTGTCTATAAGGTGAGACTCTACCTGCCTATTACTAATTGTGATAGATGGTAGAAGGTCCTGAATCATTTTGAAAGCAATGCCTGCTAAAGGACATGGGGCCGTTGAAGTTGATATTGTTCAGAGAAGGTCTTGAAAAATGTTAGAGTGCTCATGTAAGATAAGGGGTGATAACCTAACTTGCTAGCCCAACTCCAGATCAAATACTTGCATTCTGTCCGTAATGCCTTTTGCCATCATTGGATCCCTCATTTCCTGTCCTTCAAACACATAGGCTTCATTACTAAGTGCAGTGCGACAGGTGAGTACATTACAGTAGTGAAGAAAGCAAAGCTTGTGTATAATTGATGTCTTGGTCAGTTATTTGAACTGTGCAGCACACAGGGATCTTTTGGGATGAAAATACTACTATATAAATTCTAGCTGATATTTTTATGGGACTAGACCTTTCTGGCTATAAAATGATAATGGAACATCTGAGAAGGAATCCATACAGCTAAAGGAAAAGAATAAGATGGAGACAAATTAAAGGAATTCTTTTCAGACCTTACTGTGATGTGGCCTCCTTAGTCCTCTTCACCTGCATTCCCATTTAACAAATAGTTGTATTGACACTTTCTAATTTTCAATCCTTAGAGAAGACAACAGCTTGGTAAATATTGAATCTGGCTGCCATCTGTATGTGTACTTGTTGTCAATTATTTTCTACAATGTGCTCCATAAATATTGACCAGTGCCTTCCCTCCCCACTCCCTCCCTCTGCTTTCAGACACATATATACATTCCTTGTAATCAGTAGCAGCAGTCATCTTAGTGAGGGGCTATTTTCAGAACCTGGTTGGGGCACTTGGCTCTATATTTGGCTCTGGGTGTTATATTGTCTTTCAGACAAACTTTTCCCAGCCTGCCCTGCAGGTCCTTATTTGGGCATCACCTTGGGGCACCTTCATCCCTTTGGCAACCACTGAACGGGCATAGGAGTAGAACGATGTTGCCATATACTAGAGACACAGGTAGAACTGGGAGGTGGAATCAGCTGCTATGGCTCAGGCAGAGTAGATCCCTGTTATACTGGGCAAAGCAGATGAAGCAGGAATACTACATTAAATGCACGGGAACAAGATATTTAGCTTCGATTCCATTGGTTTCACCTCACACTGACACTTAGTGTATCACTAAACTGCAATCTGTGTCACACTGCTGAATGTAAGGTCGGCAGCTAATGAAAGAGGGAGGTGAAGGAGCGGTGCCTTTGCATCTAACCTTATGTTTAGGTGGTGTTCCACCCCCAAGCTACACCTGGTAGAAAGTGTCCAGGGCTGCAGTGTAGCAGGGTGACAGCTCAAATCTAGTTAGAAGCTGAAGTTGCTGCATGATAAGCAACCTGCTTGTCATGAGATTTTGCAGAGAGAGCACATGACAGTAGTGCTTCAGAGCTTCAGCTTATGAGCGCTGACTGGGACCTGTTCAATTCTACATAGTTTGGAAGCTGGTTGTCTCAGAGAAGGCCCTTCTCTGAAGGCCATGCTGCCATGACGGCTGAGCCTCTCAAACTGGGGAACTCCCTTGGTGGAAATGAGAAGGAGCTTGTGATATGATGGAAGCCCCTCTTACTCTAGAATGCTTTACCTGCCTACGCCCACCAAATGGATGTGTATGTTAGCTGTAAGGACACGCTATGTCTTGGGTTTTGACTTCACAGGTAGGAGTGAAGGTTTAATGGTGGTGAAAAAGGGGCTCTTACTTGTGTTCCTTTATTATATTTGTGTTGGGTGTGGATAAGGCTTCTTACTACAACTCCAGAAGTGTGAGTTTGAGCACCACTTTGAACTCATGCTGCAGGCTGCCTCCATCTGTAAATAGGTACCTGGTCATTCAGGCTGGAGAGTCAAAGGTGTCTAGATAGAGCTTATAGCAATCCTGGTCTGATGGACTTGGAATAGTCTTTGGTCATGGGTGTAGATTTAAAAAAAAATCCTTAATAGAGCCAGTCATGCTGCTTTAAGTTAGTATTTTACTTCTGCTTTATATATTCAATTATTATATAGCACAGAGAGGTATGGACAGTTGCTTTATAGATGGAGAGAGGAGTAGCAGCAGATCTGGATAATTCCTGATTACTCTTGACCCAAGGGATGTTAGAAGTTCCAGTGCTTAACCTACTTTTCCTTCTTCTCAAGGGTGGGAAGATCCCAGTAAGGTGGACAGCCCCGGAGGCCATTGCCTACCGCAAGTTCACCTCTGCCAGCGACGTCTGGAGTTATGGCATTGTCATGTGGGAAGTGATGTCATTTGGAGAGAGGCCGTACTGGGACATGTCCAACCAAGATGTGAGTGTTCTGAGCTCCAGGCTCAAGGAAAAGTAACTGTCCTTGTGTGTTTCTTTATCTGGGACCTAGGGAAAGGGCCAAGAGTTGCTACTTTACGCCATTGCCAGCCTCTCCCCGCAGGAATCAACTTCAAGAATGACACAGCCCACTCAGCTCCATCTGGGATGGAACCAGTGCACATCTGGCCTATGTGTAGCCAGCTTGGATCAGTCCATAGCCAAGACCTTTCCATTTGCAGCGCCAGAAGGTGCGGGAGAGGAAGTTGTTTCTGTTCACTATACAGCAGCTAGAAGAGAGTTGGGGAGGAGATATGGGGTTTGTTTTTTGTTCCTTATTTTCTTCTCAGAGCCCATAAACTCCATACCCCATGAGTTTTTTTTGGCAGAGAGGGCAGGGGAATAGAACATGTTTCTGGCTATGAGTTAAAGCTATGTGAAGGTGAAACAGTAGACAGCCCCTGAACCTGAGTATGTGAGGTGTTCACCTAGGCTATGAACAGACATCACATTTGTCCCAGAAGAAAGCCTTTTATCCTGGGATCATCCAAGTGTACACATCCACTGTCCTGCTTCAAGCCCCTCTGAAGTATGTCAGATAAAATGTACTAACATTGTTTCTTCGGGACTTTGTGTTGTACATCTGTATGGTTGTTGCAGTCCATTCCAGGGATAAGTCTGTTAGGCTGTGTGCTCTCACCCACCACCTACTAGCAAGGGTGCAGAAATAGTTTGGAAGGGCAATCTATGGAAACGGTGGTGTCACTGTTTTGATCTGACTGAAGCTTCAAGGCAGCCAGTCTCAGGTCAGATGAGACATCCGTTCACTGCCCAAGATATCCCCATTGCTAACTACGGCAGGTTTGAAAAGAAGCTTTACACGTGGCTGCAATGCCTCTCAAGACGGCAGTGCAGAAACTAGTACAGAGACTCTAGCTGTCAGGTGTGAGCTCCCAGCTACTCCAGACTCAGCCTCCGCTATTTGGAACCTCTGTAGCACTAGCTGGTTTTCAAGATGAAAAAGACCTTCCAAATGAAAGGCTCGAAGAAGAGAAATTGGGAAGAAAAGCCAGCAGGCTAGTAATTGGACTTCAGGAACCTGGAAGGCCTTTGAAAACATTCAGAGGTTTTGTGAGCCAGGGAGAAAGAATTCGTAGTTCAACGACAGTACTCCGATGCTATCGGCAGAGATAATGAGAGTGGCAGCTCTCCACAGAGAGGAGATACAATGCTCTTGAAGCATCTGAGCTCAAATTAACCTCTCAGTGCCCTGGTTCCATTAGAGCGAGGAACACCTCCTCTGCTCCCTTTGCTAGCAGTCACGTGGGTTGGCTTCAACTTTCCTGGGCCAGCATCATTAGCGTACATAGTACGTTCACTTCTCACACTGATTCTGCTTCTGCCAGAGGAGAAGATGGCAGAGACAATTCCTTCCCTATATTCTCTTGTGTTTAGGGTATTCATGCCAGCACAGGCAGCTGTAGCAGGTGTGCCAGGGCACTGTGGGGAGCCACCTTTCTCTGAAGACCTTGCTCCTTGAACACACTGCTCTTTGCTGTGGCGTGGGACCAGGTCATTGCTAACATAAAGCAGCTGGAGCTCTACTGAAATCAGTAGCAATGCAACCACTGGCACCACCAGGAAATTTGGCCCAGCAGATTTGGGAACTCTTGCCATTGGTGTTATGACAAATGAGATAGGGGATGGTTTGGGTCTTTGTCCTGTCAAGAGCCCTCTGAACTCTCTCCCTCTAGGTGTCTCTTGTTTTTCTCATTTATTCTTCCTGCAGGTAATCAATGCAATTGAGCAAGATTACCGGCTACCGCCTCCTATGGACTGCCCAGCTGCATTGCACCAGCTTATGCTAGACTGCTGGCAAAAAGACCGCAACACCAGACCCCGCTTCACCGAAATAGTCAACACCCTCGATAAAATGATCCGCAACCCGGCAAGCCTCAAAACTGTGGCTACCATCACCGCTGTGTGAGTCTCAAAGCACTGAGGCACTGTACAGGCAATGGGAAATCCTATGGAGAATTCATTTCTGGAGTTTGGGAATTCATCAACTTAGCATCACTGGTTGTTAATTGGAAATAAATTATCCATTGACCACTGCTTTTCATTTTCTGTTCACCAATCACTCACAAATCCATCAAGATTTCTGCACACATATTTGCTTTACGTAACTACCAGCCAAATAAATTGATAAGCAGTTTTTGGCCTATGTGAGGGCTCTTTGATATTGGTTATTTGTGGCACAGTACTCAGGTATAGTATAGTATAGGTATAGTAACAATAAGATACTGTAGGATGTTATAATGGGCCAGTAGTCCCAAGGTACATTTCTGCCCCCTTCATGAAAGGCTTTTATTCCCATTGACTCATTGAAACAGATGTTTAGGCAGGTGTGTTGCAAGGCTTCCAAAATCCTACCTTTATCATAGATTAACATCCAGGGGCCACTTTGAGCAGCTTCTAAAGACTGAAGCCTTTGTTTAATGTTACAAAATATCTCGGAGGACCTGTCAAAATTGTTCTGGTACCACTATACTATTAAAGGATTTGTAGTCCACCCGTGCACCAGGCACTGTAGAAGCTAGTGGCCAATCTAGCCAATGCATTCTCTTCAGGGCTGGTCAGATCCCATTTCCATGTCTCTCTGTCTTCTTGGGGTCTTGGGTGAGGGAGGGGGATAGGCAAAAACTTTGAATATCAGATTTTTGGCAGTGGTCTAAAATAGAGGAATTTTTGTTACGATTATGAACCTATTCTGGGCCCTGGTATAAGTGCATTTTTAATAGACATAAAATAAGTGCAGTTACTAGTCACAGGCTTGCTGTATTTTTAATACTGCTTATATGGTAGGTTTTATTGTTTAGCTTGATCAGTATACCGTGCTATTTTAAAGGGTGGCAGGCCAGTGTTTCCCCATTTCTATTTATTAGATGGCTGGTTTCGGCCTTGTTTTTGGTCTATAGCATCCATTAACCTTGGGTTTCCCATCAGTGCTGATGCTGCCTGACCTTGGCTTCTTTCATGTGTGTTCCAGGCCTTCTCAGCCACTGCTAGACCGCTCCATCCCAGATTTCACTGCCTTTACCTCAGTAGAAGATTGGTTAAACGCCATTAAAATGAGCCAATACAGAGACAACTTCCTGACTGCTGGCTTCACCTCCCTCCAGCTCGTTGCCCAGATGACATCAGAGTAAGTAGAGCACACTGTTCTTTCACCTAGCTGCTGATCCTATCCCTACCGAAGACAGACTAATTGACTTCCATGGGAGTAAGAATCTAGCAGTCCCTTGCGGTTTTCATTGTTTCTTGGTTGAGGTGGGATCAGAAACAATATAAGAAGAGCCTTACTTTGGGGAGCGGCTATTTCAAGCCAAATCAGAGAATGGAGAACTTCAAGAAAGTTGAAGAGAAACAAATTCAGCTGAACCAACTTCTTTTGAACTTCAAGATAGGTTTGGTTTGAGTTCAGAGCAAACATTCAGGTCACTCTTTTTGTCCATTATGATTTATCCATGCCCATCTTCAGTGACACTTATATCTTCTTTGTTTATCAGACGGCAAATTCAGGTTCATTGTTTTAGATTAAAATGGAAACCATTTATATTGCTTTTTCCCTCCTATTCCACTAGTGACATGAAAGAACAAAATTACACATCTAGGACAAGTATTCCTGACACTTATCAAGGAGTACACAATAGAAGACATCTAAAGTGAACTGAACTGTCTGTTGGCTTTTTTTTTTCAGAGATCTCCTGAGAATAGGGGTGACTTTGGCTGGACACCAGAAGAAGATACTGAACAGTGTCCAATCTATGAGAGTACAGATGAGTCAGTCTCCAACCTCGATGGCATGACATCTCTCATTTGATGGGGATGGGAAAGGGAGGGGAAGCAATGAAGGGCCAGAGGTGGGGTGGGGAGGAACTAACTGACAAAGCAGTGAAACATTTGGAGAGGTTGAATTATTGTCTGAGAACTGTAACAGCTGCAGACAAAGAATACACGGGACTCATTTCTAACCGGCAACTTCCGTTTCTCACCAACAGAAGCACACTTACCAATGTCATGGGAAACAGCATATACATAAGTATAAATATGTACAAATCATATATTTAAAAGACAATGAAGACAAACCAATGTGTGTTGGGGGGGAAAAAAATAACGGACTCCAATCCCACCACCAGTGAGCAGTAGTTGAAACTGATAAGAAAGAAGGAGCCATTGGGAAGGAGGAGGTGCAAGTCCTGAGTTTCCAACCCAGAGAGATCATTTTCTGCGATGATATTCTTTTTCATTTCTTCTTTTGCTCTCCTTCCCAATCCTCTATCACACACCTTCTTCCTTTTCTGCTCATGATTGGTGTGGAAGTGTCTTTAGAAGTCTTCACAGCTACCTAATCTAATACCAAGGTGTTGCTCTGTCAACTACCGAAGGACTTCTGACCACTGCATGGGAGATCCAAATCAATCCAGTTAATGTCTTCATATTGAAGAAGAGCTGTACCTTCAATAGAAAACCTTGTTTTTCTTTTGCTTGCATTTTTTTGCAAAAAGGAAAAAAAAAACATAATGAAAAAAGCAAAAAAGTGTTTCCGTGTGTGCGCACTCAGGTGCGTGCGTGTGTGTGCGTGTGCACTGTCAACTTTCTCTGGATTCGCTGCTTGTCCATAACAGAAATAGAAACAGATCGACCCAAGTGGAATGGACGGTAAATTCTTGACCTCCAAGGGAACTGGGGTTGTGGGGGAGGGACAAGTGATTGGCTTTGCTTTCTGTCTGGATCAACTGCACCTGCCACGCACAATGAGAAATAACCAGGGGAAAAAAAGCAAGTCAGACTCAATGTTTTGCAAGTTTGGAGGAGGAAGCAAAGGAACAGTCATCTTGGATGCTTGCATGGGTTTTAGATGGGATTATTATCAGATGCACAGTCTTTGTTACTGGAGTGTTGACTGCAGAGGCGACTGCAACTGAAGGAGAGAGACTGGAAAATAGACTGGTTAGTCTTCCAGCGATCTGCAGAAGATGGCTATGGAGAACTATTTTTCCATCTTGTGGACCTAAGGATTTCGGTATCAAATTGCTGACTTATGTACCATGGCTTCAGAGGTAGGTCAGTATATTCCTTGGGCTTCTCTGTCCAGCTTCCTTCCCTCCTGTATCCCCCTGCTCTCTTCTTTGATGCATCTTCTAGTGAACATTTTCCCATGTTTAATATGATTTTTTTTGTGCAGCTATTTGTCTCTTTGCTAATTTGATCTAGTTAAAATTACTAGAAGCATATCAGCGTTTGCATGGAATATTACCGAGAGTGGGCAATCTGGCATCTCTTCCTACAGTATGCAGTATGCATACAGTTTATAAAACTAATGAGTTCTTATTAAGGCTTTTACTTAAAATGATCGTGTGAGTAATAATGATCCATCCTCACCATCTTAGTGGCATCACAGTTGCAAACAAGCTGCACTCAGGTGGCATAGGGAATAGATTTCATAGCCTGCTGCTCCAAAAAAAGAGGTCTGTTCACTGATTGAACAGGGCCTGACTGCTTTCCTACCAGAGCTAAGCTGAGTCACTGCTTGTGTTTGATGACCAAAGATTTGTTTTCTTAAGGAGTTTAGGTATCTCAGTAGCTCACAGCCATGACTTGGTGGCATCCATGCAACTCTAAGACTCTCCCACATGAGGTTTGGATGTACATAGAGAACAAAAAACACTTAGAAGCTGTCCATCAGCTGGAGTGTGAGATTTAAGGTAGAAGAAACATCTCTCTCTGATCTCATGTTGTCCAAGGAAAGCTCATTTTGTTTGCTGGCCTGCACTGCCTCCTCTGTGTTCTTGAAGTGGCACTTCTTTATATACAAAAAACTAGAACTCTTGGTTCCAAAATGATACCTTTTATTAGACCAACTGGAAAATGGCAAGAAAAATGTCCTTTTCTGCAAGCTTTTGGGATCAAAGTCCCTTCGTCAGGCTCTGGGAAAAGTACCAAGGGTGTACCAAGTACACCCCTGACCTCTTTGTACTGCAGTTTTGGACAGGAACAGGACATCTGGTGGGGTCACCACAACTCCAAACCCTGGCAAGGGTTCTAGGAAGTATGAGACTCCCTGCCCCCAACCCCTGAGCCGTCAAGCAAATATTGTCCTGCTCCTACCTTTGCATTGTGGGTCCCACAGACACTTCAGAAGCTTTTGCAATATCACATGGGCACAAATGCTTCTGGGATATTCCTCTCTCAGACTTGAATGCACAGGTAGTGAGAATTAATCTGTATTTCTTGTACTGTGGATATAGACTGGGATGGTGGGTGGCTTCCTGTTCCCCAAAACTCCTCAGCATGGCTCAGGAAGACACTGGGTCCTTCAGAGTACCAAGATACAGGAGGATCTGACACCTAACATTTCCTAGAAAGCTGGCGATCAGCAAAAGCCTGGCGCCCAGACTGGAAAGGTGAAGGCTAAGTAGCTGTAAGCTTCCCAGCAACTTGCAGTGGGAGAGGAGACCCTTAGGCCTTGATATTCTCTGTATCACCAGTTCCTTGATTTTGTTGAGAAAGTTTCTCACAGCCCTAGTGAGAAATAGGAACTAACAAGATGCAAAAATGATCTTGTTTCCAGTTGTTGAGCTCCCCCCAGAGAAACAGAAAAAGAAAAAGTCCCCTTGTTTGACAACAGAAGGGACTGTTCTAAGTCTTGTCTGATAGCCAATCGTTAATACCTTTTGGAATACTCTCCGCAAAAATCTGTATTCAAGTATGTTGTCGCACCAAATACAACATGCATATAAAACGGGCATTATGCATACTAATACCCTGTGTCACTACATTTATATTCACAATCGGTAAGGGATCCTTTGTGTTTTTATGATTTCTCTTTTATTAGGAGAAAGCCAAAGGTATAAAAAAGCATGACAGTGACACAGACTAAATACAAAAGCTCCACCTTTACGACGGCCGTGCTGCAGATTATACAGAATGAGCATGCATCTCATTGGGAAATGTCACTCTAGCCTTGCTTTGTGTAATCTCGCTGGTTAATATGCAGGGCATTGACAGAACTACAGCTACTGTACTCCCTAATATGAAATTAAGGGGCCCAATTCTGACCATTCAGGTCAGTGGGATCTATAATCATGTGCCTCAGAATAAACATGGCCCATCTGCTTGAACTGTTCTCTGAAGCTGCACTGTGCTGTTTATCTCCACCTGATTTTTATTTCCCATGACAAATAACGTTTGTTTCCCCTCATCAGCTCTCTCATTGCCTGTCATTGCACAAGAACCTGTATTTACTGGTCTTGATCACTTACTGAGCACTGCCATTGTGTGTAATGCTATATATAATAACATATAGGAAAGCAGGGGTCATTTTCTCTAAAGGCTCCTAAATTCACCAAAATAAATGGCTTGATTTTTAGAGTGCTGTGTTTGAAGCTGCTCCCATTGGGAGCCAGCATTCCTGTAGGTAATGATTGCTTAGTCAAGTAGCTTTTAAAAAGTCCATTAACCATTGCCTCATTTTTTGTGGGCTTTATTCTCTTTTTTTCCCCATGGGATGACCCATGTTTCCTCTTAGTCATTTCTTAGGAGGAACCCTGAACATTGTTCCTGGTTTCTACAGTAGGTGAGAAAGTGAAATTAAAGATGTTAAGCCTAGGCAATAAACTGGTTACCAGGGCTAAGTAAAGACAGTCAAAAAGCGTGATGCTAAATTGACTTAGTCCTTACAGGTTAGTTTAGGTTAGTTTAAGTTGTGGAGGTTAAACTGAGAAACAACTGGGCAGACATTTACATGAGTCAGGAAATACAGCCACATGCCTGCAGTGGCTTAGGCTAGACACCAGGGGGTGCTAGAGCATGGTTCTCTGGCATGGGCTGTATGCTCACTTCCTCTTCCTGCTGCCCCTGAGATCTCTGGGATTTGCAGTCCATAAGCACAACAGTAGGACCCTGCAGGGTTGCTCATCACTTCCTCTTTCTGCTTACAGGTACCTTTGGGATTTGTAGTCCACAGTTGCAGCCATCAGTAAATTTGAGCAGGGGAAGGGGCGTTTAACCCCCACTCCCTTGGCCCAGACCATAGCCAGAGTTTGCCTGGGGGAGGGGGAAGCCTCCCTCCCCACCCAGAGACTGGGCCGAATCCCCAGTTGGGCTTGCCCCCCCTTTGTCAGCCAGCCCTCACTGCTCCAGCTAGGGAGCAAAGGGGCGGGGCCAGGCCTGCCCTCTGGAGCAGACAGTCCAGCCCAGGTCTACAAAGCATGCTGGGACGATGGGGGACTGAGATATAACTTGAACCAGGAAGGGGTCTGGGACAGAAGTTTTATAAACCAGTCTGACCCAAATCAGTTAAGTCTGATATAGGCAGGAAAAGTTATTTGAGTAGATGTGATATCTCTTATTAAATCAACTGAGTAGTTGGGAAAAAGTTCTTAGCAAGCTTTTGGGCGCAGTCACTCTTCTTCAGGCATAGGGAGTCTCTGCTGGTCTGAGACTCCAAGAAATGAGAAAAGCTAAAAGCAGGGCAGGGCGTCAGTGAGAATATAAATAGGTGGAAATTAGGAAAACAAAAGGTAGTCTGATACTCCGTTCAGCTAGGTGTATTTTAAGCCAATTTCAAAATGGCTGAAAGTGGTTTATGTGCACTGATCTTCTGTTCTGTTACAGGTTTAAGCCAGCTTCTGATCACTTAAACCGGTTTGTGTATCTTCTGTCCCTAGCCCCAGGTGTTTCATTTCTGCCTTTAGTGGAGAGAATGGGATATTTTAGCTGAGAAAAATGCTGTATGTGTTAAGATGTGTATAAAAGCAGATCACAGCAGCACCTATCTCCATTACAGCTTGCCCTTTTCTAGAGCTTATGATTCATAGCATTGAGAGAGCCACATTAGACTGCTTAAAGCCTCTGCAGCTTCCTCTAAAATCCTATTTAGAAGTTAATTATACTGTACTAATAATTAGCCCTAGCCAGGTTTACTCTTTCCTCTCCTGAGAAGAAAGATCAGCTTTGCTGCCTTTCCAGAAAATTAATTAATCTAAGATCAGTAAAGCTGAGGCAGGGAACACTATCCAGAATGGAGGGCCCTCAGAGGGAATGTCTTGTGGGCAGTTCTTGACTTTTCAGTTTTGAGGGTATTCTAGCTTCAGTTTTCCCAGAGACTACAGCTCTGGTGTGGTGATGTGATGAATGAGATGGTCTCTCATGGAACCAGCTTCCAGACACACCAAGAACATAACTTCCTGTGCTTCCTGGGGCTTGCCTCTTACATGCTCCCAACATAACCTCCACTTATTCAAAATGCTGCCACATTCTGGAAAAGTATCTTTTAATAGCTTCAAGTTGCTGCCTATGCAGAGGGCATTGTAGTCCTTGAATCAAGAGCTGACAGGGGTATAGATAAGGCAAAAGCCACATCTGAATTACAAATCTGATTCACAGGCAATGGCTGCAAACCACCAAGTGGTGGGTCTGAGTGCTTCCCCCAACCCACTGACATAATTTTTTTCTGGACTGAGCCAGCAGATCCACATCTGTGTGCTAACACCCTTGATCTGCACCCAAAGGATCAGCTGCATCGGGGTTATGTCTCAGGGTATCACCCAACTATTGCCATCTCTAGCCCATGTCTTCTCGCTTACCCTCATTTACAGTCTCGAGGACAGAGCAGAACTTTGTTGTAGCTGGTAGGAGACTCTGGGTCATACTAGGGAGATGAATAATTGTTCATGATCATCTTGTAGATCCTTCCATATTAAACAGAGCTAAGCTTCTGCAGATTAATTCCATCAATTCACTCTGGCTAAAGATCTCAATAACCCCTTGTATGGAGCTGTGTGAACAGCAGCTGAGAGATCTAATGAAATTAGCCTGGCCATGTTATGTTCACCCACAATTGGGAGCAGATTGTCAGCCAACAAGAGCAGTGTGGTTTCTCTCCTTACTGAGGTCTAATCCTAGACTGACTGGTGTCAAGGAGATTTCCATGACTCTGCAAATATGTGCCGCTGGCTTCTTGATGATCTTCCCCCTGAATACTGAAAATTCAGTACTGAGCTGGAGCCAGCATGTTTATAACTTGAACAGGGGCTTCCACGGGAACTTTATTCTCAGACATGGAAGCCATTCTCTGCTTTCTCACAACCTCGTTCCCAGACAGGAGCAATGTGCATACAACATGCAGGTTATAGCCTGAGGCACCTCCAATGCTAGCAGAACTTGAGCAACCCTGTTTAATACTCAAACAGGCAGGATTTGTGCTTATGCCTTTGAGACATTCTCCTAAACTCACAGATGCTGCAAGCTCCATCTGAATACTAGCATTTTCATCACAATGTAGCCAGCCAACGCCTCCCGAATGTAAAAACCTTGACTAAATTTCCAAGTGGCGGCAGCTGGGACTAATTAAGCTATCCACCACCTTAAACAGTTTTGCTGTTTTTGTGACTTTGCAGATGCGATGCTGGGATTGAAGAAGCTTTGCTGTGTCTTACATGTTGCTCCAGCATAAGTATTTTATCATTCTTTATGTGAAAACTCTCCATATTTGGATCGCAGTTTCTACTGTTTTCCGTAGGCATCTCTCCTCTTGGTTAATGTCACAAGTCATTTCTGAGCCTTGCTGACTAGTGAGGGCAAATCTGAATGTGAAGCACTGGACAAAAGGTCATCCTAACATCCAATGATCAAGTGATCCATATTCCACTTTTTAGAACCTACCTGGTTATCGGTCCTTCACTTGAATGGGGAAGAACTACCAGGGCAGTGGTCTTCTCAGATCTGCATTATACAACAGTGTTTTCCCTGGGAAGTGACTCCAAATTTACCTTGGAATACTTAAAAGAAGCATTTCCAGAGGATACTTAAAGTGCTTACTGGAAAATGAATAGAGCTGATTGAAAGTCTTCATTCAAAACCTTTTTTACAATAAAAGGCTTTCAACCAAGAAGGAAATTTTAACCAATTTATTTTCATTTTAAAAGGAATTTTCTCATCTTATTGTAGGCTTTTTCTCCCCCCCCTTTTAATCTTGAAAAAAATAGAACAATCTAGTGGGGACATCTTTTTAAATGCACACCCCCTCCAAACAAATAAAAACAACTGGGGCAAAAAATTAGTTTTTGTACTTCAGCTCCAAAGTGGTCATCAACAGCCTACTTTGCAAGCCTCATAGTGGTATATACCATTTCCCTTCAGTGGCCATCCACCTCTCTTTCTCTCTCTCTCTCTCTCACTCACACAAACACACACATAAAGACCTCTAAGAGAAAGCCTTTGGGTTCAAATTCCAGCATGCCAAGATGCTTCCACCCTTCTCTATATCTCTGCTGAGAGCACTACGATCTGAGCTGCCCTCAGTGTTGGTTCTTAGAGTTAAACTCTCCACTGCTGGGGCCAGACCAGTCTCAGCAGAGGGCCTGCATCGCTAGCAGTGGCTTCCCCCAGAAGGCTAAGTTTAATGATCCAAGACACATCTGTTGAGTCAAGGCCTTGTGCAAGGTGTGTGTTAGTTTAATATGGAGGAAAGGGGTGCTCTGATGGAGCAAGAGTGAAATGGAGAGTTTGCTGTAGGGTTTAAGCTGAAAGCTGTGGTTTTTGTTACTGTTTGTTGTTAAATACCTAAACTACTTAGGTGTTAGTGGGCACATTTACACAAGATGCAGTAGTCCAATAACACTGTGCAGTAGCACATCACAGCACAGGCAGTGCTAATACATTACTGCGCAGTATTATGAGGCTACTGAGCAGTAACTTCACTAAAAAGGCATTCACCGGCACTGCTGTGCAGTAACTCTAGTTACCGTGCATTTAGTTAGTACTTCATTAAGCAAGTACTAAATTAAATGCGCAGTAACTACTGCACATTAATGAACATGTAGAGGTGCCCAGTGTGAGGCTGCATTTCTGGCTACATAAGCAAAACAACAACTAGGCAGATCTTGTCCTTCTACATCAGTAAGAAATTATCTCCCCAGGTGAAGTGAGACCTGGCCTCCTCTGTCTCTTGTCTGTCTCCTTTTTGAACAGCAGGCCCCATGTGATTTGTTACGTAGAGATAAAAGGTTAAAGGTGACTTGAGGATCTGAGCAGCAATGTCTCTGGGGGACCCTTGCAAAGATAATGAATGTAGGAGAGACCTGTCTTTACCAGACATGCAAAGAGCATTATTGTGTGACTAAAGCTATTTCTGGAAGCATCACCTTCAGAAGACATGACCTCAAAGGTGATCTTACACTCCAGGCTGGGCAGTGCATTGACGGTCCTGGATGCATTGACTTTGGCAGACTCTGCTTTCAGTAATAGCACCACTTAGGACCATCTGGGTGCAACTTCTCTTGGGCAGAAGAGACAATGGGATATTTTTGCACGTACTGACTCCAGGATGAGCTCACAATGGCACCTGAAGAGGAGAAAGGCTGTGAGTAGCAGAACTGAAAGAGACTTGGCATTTCTACTGTGTAGGAAAATGTAAGGTCTTGAAAAAGTTTTCATTCTGATTTGACCCAACAGTAGAAATGGTGCAACCTCCTGATGAAAGGGAATTCTGAAAACATTTTTGTGTAGGAAAGTATCAATGTGTTTTGGCTTGATTTCTCTGGAAAAGCATGAAGCAGCCTCCTGTCCTGATGTGCTGAGATTCCTTACGCTGCTCGGGGGTTATCTCTTCCACATAGCACACAGGGCAGGTAGGCAGACTCAGCACTCAGGGAGGGTAGAAGGAGTAGCTAAGAACTAACCATTATTGTTTTTGTGAACAGTAAGGAGGGGGATCCACTGGCTTTTGACGTCTTTCCAAGAGATAGAGGTACTTGCAGTGAAGGAGTAATCTATCCATCTGCTACCCGATGGAAGCCTTGCTCTGGGGTGTGGACGAATTTTCTTTCCAGGTTTTCTGCTATAGCCACCTGTACCCATAGTCTCTGAGACATTGCCAGTAGATGTGGTATGTGTGACAGGCCAACAGTCCCCCAGACCTGCTGGTGGGGGCCGCCAGCTGCCCGGGCTAGAGGACCAGGGCTGGGGCCCACGTCCCCCTGCCCTCCACAGCAGCACCTGAGCCCCAGCTGCCACCCGCAGGAGGCAGTGGCTACTGAAGCCAGAGCGAAGTGCAGAGCCCAGCTCCAGCCCACCCTTCTCCGCCCACCCCTGCAGGCAGCACAGCTGGAGCGGAGCCCATGGTGTGGGTGGGCGGAGGCTGCAGGTTCAGGGCTCTCTGCCCTGCTGCCCTCCACCTGGGGCCTCTGTGGTCCAGCAGTGGGGCCTGGTGTGGGAGGGCAGGCAGGCTCAATGCCACTGCTAGGAGCCCCAATCTGGCTATGCTGGCACAGTGAGATGCCCCCTGCCTGCTCCCTGCTCTTTTTGTGCTGCCAGGTGGGCAGGGGATGCCTCACATGCCAGCATGGTCTTTCTAAGTCCTTTGCAAGAAAAGAATTGATCTATTATTTTTCTGTAGTCAAAAAACGAGTGAAAATGAAGAGCTGGAGTGCCTCAAGTCTGTCGAGGGGTGCCTTGAGCTTGCGGTTGAGAACCCCTGTGTTAGAGAGCTTTGCAAGATGGAAGCCATAATACCTCCTCATCCTGCCATCCTGGAGAGCATCAGTGTACAGCCAGTTTCACCCACGCTCCCAGTACTCTTCTGGTACCATCAGATTTGATATTCATCCCCTTAAACTAAGGCTTGAAAAGTTGGGGTGTGCAAAACGGGCCCTATTCGATTCGGATTTGAATTCAGCCCGAATTGGGGACAGTAATTTAATTCCTTGATTAGGATCACTGTCCCCGATTCATTTCAGCTGAATCCAAATTTGAAGATTCGATGCTGATTTGGAGAATCAGCGGTTCGTCCATAGACACAGCTTTAAATGTTTTTTCTACATACCTCAAGGTACCAGGTGTGGCTCATGAATGCTGTGCTGCTAGGGCAGATGGAGGGTCCCACAGGAGTGCAGGGGGGTGGGGAGCTCCGTGTGCTCAGCGATTGGCTGTGGGGGGACCCCAGGTGCCCCCCCACACCCAGGAGGCACCAGTTGCTGAGCCGGGGTTCGCAGGGGGGCCCCCTTGCGTGCTCCCCGGCAGACACGGAAATGGACCAAAAGTGCTTCTGGTCCACTTGCGGGTCTGCTGCCAAGCGTGCTGGGGACCCTCCGTACTTCTGTGGGACACTCCGTGCATCCCAGCATCGCAGTGTTCACGAGCCGCCTGGTACCTAGAGGTATGTAGAAAAATACATTTAAAGCTGTCTCTGTGTCCAAATTGCTGAATCCTTCCGCATCTCTCCGAATCGATTCAAAGGGTTCCAATTCGATTCAGAGCGATTAAAGGGTCCATGGTTCAATTTGGATTCAGAGATTTGGCCACCGAATCGGGCCAAATCTCCGCCAAATCGAATCAGGGACCAAAGCTTCACATAGCCCTATTGAAAAGTACAGATACTCCTGGCAACTCTCATTCATTTTATAACAATCGTGTGTGGGAGAGACAGGGAAATAGGAGGACAGACTGGGTCAAAGGATAGGGGAGTTGCCTGGACTTTGGGGCCAAGAACTGATTTTAGACAATGGATCCTGAGAGAGGAAGCCCTGTTCCCCAATCACAGTGTCACCCCGTGTAGTCCTAGCATCCGTACAACACATCTCAGCCTATCTGTGACCTGTTAAAGCCTGCACCTATTATATTCATAATTCTGACACTTGCTATCTCCCCATATCACTACTAAATATCTTTCCCACTCTGTTTTCCATGGCTGCATTTGTCCATTTCTTTGCTTTGCTCTTCTCCACTGTTGAGTCTACCTTTCCAACGCTCGGTTTCTTTCTTATGTCTATGTATTGATCTATCTATTTGTCTATCTTGCCTCACTCTTTATTTTCTTTGACCGAATGTATCTTGTTCTCTCTCACTCTCAATCATGTCCTGTTACTCTATGAAATGCTTTTCAATTGTCAGTCTCATTTCTACATTTCTATGGCAACAGCAAAATCCCAACCTAGTCGTCCTCTTTTTTTTTATTTTTTTTTTTTTGCATGTAGTGGATTTGCTAGGAGACTGCTGACAGCCTGTACTTCAAGTAATTTATCTCGTAAAACAAACAGCTGTGGGGAGAGACGGGGGAAGG
>NW_005841975.1:1703174-1719523 GCF_000455745.1 Alligator sinensis | reverse complement strand
GGTTGGGGGCGGTGGGGGGAGAAGCTGGGATAGGAGGAAGGCATTCGGCAGCTAAAGGCTTCCTGGGGTCTGCAAGCTGATTGCTTTATGAAGGCGGGGAATGGGGAAATAAAACTTGTGGTGAGTGGCTTGGAAAGGTGCTGAAATGTCTCCCTTACAGCTGTGGCCAGATGGTGTGGTGGTTGTTAAATGGCTGTTTACAAGTCCATGGAGCGGTATAAAGCCATAACTGCAGCACAAGGAGTAGTTGCCGGTAAGGGCTGGGATGGCTGCGACAGATACGAGAGGGGTGGGCAGGGAATATAAAGCTGGTGTGCATATGAGAAATGCGCTAAACCATACTTATTGCGTAGGCTGTAGCATCAGGACCCTTTGGCATCTGGAGTGGAATATGTTCTTCTGTCATGGGGATCTTTAAATCAAGATGGCAGTTCCTTCTCTAAGATATGCTCAACCACAAGGCAGAGGCTTGATGCAGGTTTCAGACTTGGTGATCATGGTGGCCTAACGATAGAAGCCTGCTAATAAAACCACCTTCTAATAAAACTCACCGGCAATTCACTTATGGGCTTTCCTTAGCACCACCTTTGTAATTCATTTCTCTCTTCATATAACACCATGCAGGGAAAGCCAAGAAATGGGAGTGTTATAAAGAGGCCTTTTTTCGTTAGCAGTAATTAAAATGGGATATGGTATAGCTGGAAGCCAAGGTAAAGTCAATCGTTCTCCTGTCTGAGACAATAATGGCTTTAGAACTAGGGAGAGGAGAGTACATATTAATAGCATTATTATGTGCCTTTTTATAAATAAAGAAATATATTTTATGCTGTTAATGACCTTCAAATTAACAGTTCTTTGAAAGCACTTATGTATATTTAATTTTAAACATTGCTGAAAGTCAGAGTAGGGATTGCAATGAAAGCAGCAGGCAGCCAGTTTTTAAGTAAGAGCAAACCCAGATAATTTTTTATGAGCCTGTCAGCTTTTGGTGGGTTTAATGTACTCTTTTATTTCCCGCCCCCCCCCTCCTGCCCCAGGAAAACAAGTATTTTGGGTTTTTTTTTCCTTTTCTGCTTTGAAGATTTCCTTAATCTGTCTGTGGACAACAGCCTAGGCCTTGTGTTGCACTGCCTGGCTTTTCAGTTTTGCTTTGTCCTCATCTACAGGGTGCTGATTACATTTACTGATGAGCTAGGCTAGAATATAAAGGATCCCGTGACCTCATGATTGTGGAAAGTGTCATAGCTTGTGATTATTGATGTCACCTAATAAAAAGGGTTGCTTTTTCTTGTTGCCGCACTGCTTTTCATTTATAGAGCTTTCTACAAAGCAGGGTATACAGTATGATCTCCATGAGGAGAAGCTGAGCTACGAATGGGTAAAATCAGCTACTTAAGGCCATGCCGCAGGTCAGTGGCAGAACCAAAAGCAGAAACTCCCAATTCTTACTCCAGTGCTCTGCCTAGTAGACCGCAATTGCTTCTCTTTGGACAAAATGTGGCATGGGAATCTAGGGCTAGGGAGGACCACACAAGGTTATCTAATCCAACCCCCTGCTTAAAGCAGGATCCTCCCTGACTAAACCATCCCAGCCAAGTGTCTGTCCAACCTATCTTGAATATTTCCAGGGATGCAGATTCCACAACTTCTCTAGGTAGCTTGTTCCAATGTTTGATCACACAGATAGCCGCTGAACCTTGAGGCCATTGCTCCTAGTCCTCTCTGCTATGACCACAGAGGAAAAAACAATCTCCATCATCTCTATAATCACACTTCAGGTATTTAAAGATTGATATTGACCCCCTACCTCTACCCAAGTCTTTTCTTCTCCAGACTAAATAACCCCAGTTCTTTCAGCCTTTCCTCATACGTCTTGCTTCCCAGGCCCCTAATAATTTTTGTTGCTTTGTGCTGGACTCTTTCCAATGTGGACAAATCTTTCTTGAAATCTGCAGCCCAAAACTGGACTCAGTAGCCCAAGTGTGGCCTCACCAATGCTGCATAGAGCAGAAGAATCACCTTCCTTGATTTGGTAGTGACACTCCTGTGGACCCGGTATGCTGTTGGCTTTTTTTTTGCAGCAAGAGCATACTGTTAGATCCTATTCAGCTTATGGTCAACTGTAACCCCTGGATCCTTCTCTGCTGTACTGTAGCCTAGTCAGTCAGTCCTCAGTCTGTATCTGTGCATGTGATTATTCTGTCCCAAGTGCAGGACTTTGTACTTCTCCTTGTTGCATTTGATCTTGTTGATTGTAGACCATGTTTCCAGTCTATCCAGGTCATTCTGGATCCTAGCCCCACACTCTAGTGTGTCTGCAACTCCACTGAACTTGGTATCATCCACAAATTTGCATTCAGTCCCATCATCCAAACCACTGAACAATGAAAACGTTGAACAATACTGGACCCAGAACAGGCCTCTGAGAAACTCCACTTGATACTTCCTCCCAACTAGACACTGAGCCATTGACTAGACATTGACTAGACACTCATTAGCCATTCATTGAGGCTAATGAGCCAAATTATCCACCCTACAATACTTTCATCTAGTTTTGATTTCCTTAGCTTGTTAATGACAATGTTGTGGTAGATATGATAAAAAGCCTTGTTAAAGTCAAGTTGTATCGTGCCCACTGCTCTCCACATACCATTGTCACCTTATCATAGAAGGAAATCAGGTCGGTCAGGTATGACTTGCTCTTTGTGAATCCATGCTGGCTGTTCCTGATCACCTTGTTTTCCTCTAGGTGCTTCACAATAGATTCCTTGAGGACTTGCTCCATGATCTATCCAGGCATTAAGGTCAGGCTGACTGGTCTTTAATACCCCAGATCCTCCTCCTTCCTTTTCTTAAAGATGTGCACTATATTTGCCCTCTTCCAGTCATCCTGTGTTTATTGAACCCAGTGATCATTACATGATGTCAGAAATGGCAAATGAGATGAACCTTGAAATGATTTGAGTTCAAAAGTGAAAAAGAAATAGAAAAGTGAGAGCAAATGGAGCAGCATGTCCACATGGAAGAACAAAGGCCTCTGTAAATGATCTTCCTGCAGTTATAGTCTTAGAAAAAGGACAATTAGTCATGGAAGTTTTACAGCCTCCATCTGCCCTTCTGATTTCAGGCAATATAGCAGAGAATTGGAGGGCATTCAGGCAGATTGGTATCTGGAAGTTACAGGGGCAGAAGAAAAAACAGACAAAGTCAAATAATCTATCTTCTTGCATACTGTGATGGAGGAAGCCTTGGATTTTTACAACTTTACCTTTGCAAAAGATCAAAATATACAATTTGGCAAAAAAAGAAAAAGAATAAGACCCTTGAAAAGACACAGATCCTAGACCTTCAATGCTTGGAGGCTGCAAGAAAGCAGAACAGTGAAAAAACCCTGGTCATACCCAGTTTACTCTCCCTTCCAGCATCCGCTCTCTGCTGCAGCATGACACGGGATACTGGGCAAGATGCACCTATGGTCTGACCCAGTAAATGGCAAATCTTATGTTCTTATTCTTTAGTTGTAGATAAACACCAGAAAAAAGCATAGATCAGTATGCTACTGAACTAAAGAACCTGAGTATGAACTGCGCTTTGGAGAACTTGATAGAATCTCTGCTTGGAGAGAGGATTATTTGTGGACATGAATGACATGTGCCCCCAGAGGCTGGGGTGCTCGGCGACTGCCAGCAGGCGGTGGTGGTGGTGGCGAGCGGGGAGCTCCCACAGGCAGCTGCAGTGATGTTGGCAGTGGGCTGAGCAGGGAGCTGCTGTAGGGGCAGGGGATGGGGTAGGGTGGCGAGTGCCAACTGGCAGTCAGCAACCACCTGTAGACGGGGGTGGGGGGTGTGTGCAAGCGGTGACTGCCCGCAGGCAGTGCCAGCAGCATCAGCAGTGCTTTTTGCTAGGGGGGTGCACTACCAATCTCAGGGTGCATGCTACATGTTGCCATTGTTTGTGGCATTGCGGACACTGCATTACAAGAAAGGCTATTGCATGAGAGAGAATTGTCCCTAGAAAAGATTGTCCAAATGTGCAGGGCAGCAGAAACTGAAGACCCAGGCTACGGAGCTGAAAGCACCCACGGAGTCTTCCATGCAGTAGGCAAGAAAGTGTGTGCTAGAAAAAGCCATTTCACGGGTAGAATTTTCCATTGGCAAAGAGATTGCTAAGCTAGAGAGCGCAAGGAGCCAGTTATGCAGAAAATGCGGAAGGCAGCATGGCTCCAAATGTTGTGTTGCATTTGGCAAGTTGTTTTAACTGTAAGAAGAGGAACCATTTTGCCAGGTGCTGCAGATCCCAAACACAAAACCCGCAATTGCACATGGGTGACAACCTACCAGAAGAATTATTGTAGAATCAAGCAAAAATTGATGAGAAGAACTGGGTTTTGCCAGTGGAAGTGCAAGGAGCAATGGTTTCATTTAAATTGGACACTGGAGCTAAGGTTAATACTTCCCCAGAGCAAGAATATGGAAAATTAAAATTGAGACAAAAAGAAGCAAGTCTAGCAAACATCAAAATAACTGGTTACCAGTGAAAGAGAGATGCACTGCAAGCATCCAAAATAGAATATACAAATTCCCATTCACTGTAGTACCTAAGAAGGCAACACCAATTTTGGGTCTGGTAATTTATTGGAAACAATCTAGTTAGTATGTGCTTGCAGTACAAGACCATACAACATTCAGGCCTCCTGATGATCTTCTGGGTTGTCACAACCCAAATCTGGACACTAATTGTTCCAGAACACAAGAAGCAAGTTTATCCGTTTGGGAAGAAATGCACCTACAGACATAAATGCAAATGCTATTATGTAGAAAGAGGAAATTAGCCTCAGTGCTCTGTAGCTAATGAACTTTGTGTTATGTGCAGGAGCACAACTGCCGAAAATGCAAGTCAGTTAGATCGCAGTAAAAGGACTCAAGTCTATCAAGACTTGGAGGAAAAGCGTCTTGCCAAAACCTGGATCTGATACTTTGTCAGTCTGAGAAGAAAGTGAAATCTCCTGAAAGACTCACAAGACACATCTACACATGATAATAATGTGCCTGAATAAATTCCAACACAGTTTGTGCCAGAGTCAGCTGCTCTCAGGCACAGCATTTTTACATGCACCTGGGACTGCAGCAGTTTGAGCTGAGGCAGTCCTGGGCACGTGTGAAGATGTTGCACCTGGGAGCAGCTGCCTTGGAGCAGTGGACCCAGGTTGTCAGTCCTGGGCTCCTCATAGTGGCAACCAGTGGCAGAGGGGCTAGCTGGGGCACAGGGGTGCTACAGTGTGGTGCTACCCAGCAGGCAGCCCCCACACTGTAGCATCCTTGTGGCCAGCCAGCCCCTGTCACAGTCTACACATGCGTTTTGAGTGTAAGTACTCTGCCATAGGATAGTATTTGTGTTGGGCAGTACTATGCTACTAGTTGGGAGTTAATTAGTTTACTGTGCCCTAATACAAGTGCACACACAGACTGTGATGCTTTACTGCGGAGCTGATTAGTCACTCCACAATAAAGCACACGTGTAAATGTGCCCACACAAACTTGTTAAAAGAGCTGCAGAAAAGGGGGAATATGGAAGTGTGTGACGAAGACTCACTCCATACCAGTGAAGTGCTAGTAATCTTTCCTCTGTATGTGGGCATTAATTGATTTTTATGTTAATTGCTTTTGTAATTATTTTTAAAAGGGAAAATGTTGTGATATAAGTTACAATTCAGAGATACTCCCTCATTTAGAAGACTACAGAGGTTTGGAACTGAAAAATGGTCCCTTAGCTAGCTGGTTGATTAGAAAGTGACTGAGGGCAAAGGTTGCTTAGTGCTCCACAATAAAGTTAATTGTTTTGTTCTTCTCGTTCATGTATGCCTGTGCTTCTGGAACCTGGTGATCACCACACTGCCTATTTGAAAGTGTCTAGCTGCTCTGAGTAGTCCCTAACCTGTTATTCTACTACTCTATCTAGGCTGTCTGACTCCTTCCCTAGCTTTGCAGCCAACTGCGCTTATCAGCTGGTAGTGGCCTCTCTGTGAAGACTAAAGTAAAAAAGGAATTGAATGTGTCAGCCTTTTCTGCATCATCTGTAACTAAATTGCCTCCACAAAGGTCCTACAGTTGCTTTGGTCTTCCTCTTACCTTTGATGTACTTGTAGATCCCTTTTAATGCCTTTTACATCCCTTGTCAGCTGCATCTGAAATCATACCTTGGCCTTCCCAGTTTTGTCCCTGAATGCCCATGAACACTCATATACTCTTCCCTAGTACTATGACCAAGTTTCCACTTTTTATAGGATTCACTTTTGAGTTTCAAGTCACTGAAGAGATTGCTGTCTAGCCAGGCTGGCCTCCTGTTGCACTTCCCAGTCTTCTGTCACATTGGTATAACTTGCCCTTGTGTCATTAAAGGGGCTTCCTTGAAATCTAGCCCATTCTCCTGGACTCCTTTTCTCTTAGACTTGTCTTGCAGTGGATCCTGCCCAGTAGTTCCCTGAGTTTGCTAAAGTCCACTTTTTTGTAGTGTCTTTATTCTGCTGCTGCCCATCCTTCCTCCCTTAGTATCTTGAACTGTATCATTTAGTGGTCACTGTTACCCAACTTACCTTCTACCATCATATTCTCAGCCAATCCCCACCTGTTTGTGAGCAGCAAGTTGAGAAGAGCTTCCTTTCTAGTTGGTCTGTCTACCATCTGTATTGAAAAGTTATCCCCAACACACTCCAATAATTTGCTGGACTGCTTGTGCACTATGTTTCCCTTTCAATGGATAGCCCAATAATTAAAGTCCCCTATGAGAACCAGGTCATGCGATTTGGAAGCTTTGTCCTGTTGTTTAAAGAAGGTGTTGTCCACCTCTTCCTCATGTAAATGACAAAGGCCTCATTTTCTGAGAACTTGTGAAAAGGCCTCTTCCCAATAAGTGGTGGGATTTTCCAAAGTACTCAGTGTTGGCCTAGTGCTCCTCCATTTGATATCAATGATAAAACACCCTTTGGCTTCACTAGAAAAGAAATTAAGCCAAAACAAATACTTTGGAAAATCCCATCCAAGGAGCTTACTACTTCTATGCAAATGCATATAGTTTCTCTTAAGGGGTTATGGTTATTCTTTTGCATTAAAAAAATGGCTGGCCATGTCCTACTTTTACAGTGCATTAACAACAGACCTCCCAGGAGCTCTTTAAACAGTCTGTTTGTAACATGACAATTTGGAAGAAATACCCAGTGTTTCTTCTTGGAGAGTGATTGGGATGCTGCTGTAATATTTCATTTGGCAGAGGCAAAGGACCTGGAGTGGAATAAATAATTGAATATCATCTATAAAGAGTTTTTTTTTAGTGAATTGCCACGATCGCTATTGCTGATTTTCAACTAGGATGTATATATTAGCATTTCTTTCAGTCTAACTAATGTCTCGTCCCTTCTGATCTATAGAAGTTGCCAATACATTGAAACCACAATATGTTCACTTAGAAATCATTATTTTTAAACAATGAATTTGACTTTAAAAATGTAATTTGTTTTCAGCTTGAAGAATGGGTTTGCATACCCTATAACAGATTTTCAAACTCAGTGAAACAAATCCTCACTCTTAGGCCATTCCTTCCTGCTCCTTCCCTCCCTCTATATTTTTGTGGTATGTGATCAATCTATAGGTCTCTTGATATTCAGATTAGAGTTTCAGCTCTGATTTTTGCATTTCAACCAGGGCTTCTACTTCTTCAACAAGCTTTTGACTGAGCAAGGTGACCACAGAAGGTTGTTAATTGTACATTTCATAATGTGACATAATGACTCTCTAGATACGTTCCTTCCAAAGGTTTCCTGGAGTTTGAAAAGAAGACTGTAGTATTAGAAACTCTTATAATGATTTTGGGGTGCAGAAAAAAATCTCATATGTAAGTGCTTATTACAATCATGAACACACAACATTGTCCGTGACTTCTAATCCTAGCACAACACGTTGACTACTGGGGGACCTAGGACAAGTCCCTTTATCTATGTCTCCCACCCTCTTCTTTGCACGTCTTGTATATTTAGATCCTAAGACATTTTAACAAAGAAGTTGCTGAACTGGATCAGACTCTAGGTTCTCTGACACTGAAGTCCTGTCTCTGATAGTAATCAGTAATGCATTTGGACTTGATGGGGACTCAGAAGACCTGGGGTCAATTCCTGGTTGTGGCACCAGCCTGCTGGTGGCCTTGGAGAAATCACTTCCCTGCTGTGCGCCCCAGTTGCTGCTTCTGTGATATTGCAGTGTTAACACTGTGCTCTGTGGTCAAGTGCTTTGAGACTTCCTATGGCAAAATCACTATAGCAAGTGGGTCTGCACTACGGATTTTTGCCAGCGTAACTAAATCAATGACAGGTGTGAAAAGCTGTGATAACAAAACCCCACAGCTAGATTTAGCTGTGTAGCAAAGGAAGGCTTCGTCCAAGTTGGCTTATGTAATTTGTGGAGATGGTGTAGCTATGTATCATATGCACACTTCAGTTGCTGTTCTCTGCATCTCCACTAGGGCTGTGCGAAGCTTCAGTCGCTGATTCAATTTGGCAGAGATTCGGCCCGATTCAGTGGCCAAATCTCTGAATCCAAATCGAATTAGGAGACCCCTTAATCTCTCTGAATCAAACTGGAACCATCCAAATAGATTCAGAGAGATTCAGAAATATTTGGTGATTCAAATATAGACACAGCTTTAAATGTTTTTTCTATATACCTCTAGGTAGCAGGTGGCTCATGAATGCTGCAATGCTGGGGCAGATGGAGCATCCCACAGGAGCACGGGGGGGCTCCCCGGTGCTCTCGGCAGCAGACCCAGAAGTGGACCAGAAGTGCTTCTGATCCTCTTCCGGATCCACCGGGGAGCATGCAGGGCCTCCCCCCCGCCCTCTCCCTGCGACCTCCCCGGCTCAGTGACTGGTGCCTCCTGAGTCTGGGGGGGCATCTGAGGTCCCCTCATGGCCGATCACCAAGCCGGAAGCGCGCGGGGGGCCTGCCCCCCCCCCAGTGGACCCGGAAGTGGATCAGAAATACTTCCGGCCCATTTCGCCATGCCTGGTACCTTGAGGTATGTAGAAAAAACATGTAAAGCTGTCTCTGTGGTCAAATTGCTGATTCTCCGAATCAGCATCGAATCTTCAGATTCAGATTCGGCCAAATCGAACTGGGGACAGTGATCCGAATCAACAAATCGAATCACTGTTCCTGATTCAGGCCGAATCCAAATCTGAATCAAATAGGGCCTATTTCACACACCCCTAATCTCCACTAGTGGGCTCTACACTGCATTGGCAAAGCTGTAGTGGTAGCTACTCCATAACATAGTGCTTCTCAACCTTTTTGGTTGAGACCAATGAATTCAGTGAGACCAGTGGTTCGCACCCTTTTCAGACTTGAGGCACCCCTCCCTGGCCTCGTGGCACCCTCCAGAACTTTTGTGAAAGGAGTAGCACTCAATTTCAAAAACCAATTGATATATTACAGTGCTTACCTCCTTATGCAGGAGCTGGGTAGTAGGGGCTGGGGACCATCCAGATGGGAACAAGCCTGTGTCTGGCTTACCATCTCAGATCATCTGCTTGTCTCTTCACATCTCACTTATCCCCTCACAACTTGTGGCACTATGATTCACAGTCACTGATGTAGATACTCTAAAGGGGTAGGTATTAGTAGTGGTATTATCACATATTTCAGAGACAGATGAAAGAAGCAGTAATTGGCAATTGTGTGTGGAACAAGGCTGTGCATTATTATTATTTTTAAAGAGCCTAGGCCAGTGAAACACTGATGTTCAGGCCCTAGGCACTACTGCAATACCATTACTATGAATAATTGAGTAAAAGGGAAGCCTCTAGCCCAAAATGGTGCTGAAGGAAGATATTCTTGCAGCAAATCTGACATGGAAGTGTGCCAGCTCACTTACTATAGGCAATCTGAAATGCTTGGAATCTGATACAAATTTTAACTTTATGGCTTGTTTCACCTTGCTGTTTCTTTATGTGCTTGGGTCTGGTGTAATGTGAATTGGCAGATGCCTGCCTGTATATCATTGTGCACAATGAGTCACTTCTGTGGCCATACTCTGTCTGGATCAACATCCTATTCCAGTCATTTTCATTGTAGGAATGATCACGGTCAATGTTATACTTTGGATACAGGTTTTGTAATAAAAAAGAGAAACAAAATATATTGGAAATGCTGAAGGCATTTTAAGCACCTAAATGATGAATGGATATTAGGAAAGGATGAAAGTATAAGAGTAGAAGGGAAGAGGATGATGAGATGATAGAGGAAGGGGTTGGAAGAGTGTTATCTCTGACTTGCATCTGTTAAAGAAGAGAACCAGGGCTTTGCAAACTGGTAGGCTATAACGATACATAAGGTTAGTCCCCTGCCAGGGCAGTACAGCCTTTACTGGTTTGTCAGGCACAGCCTGGGCTTTCTATCATTTTCCAAGGACATCTAATTCGTGCTGTAATGTGATGATAATTAATCATCAATCTATAAAAGATGTTCCTGATACTGAACCTAAATTTTCTTGTTCTTAATTTTATCCTATACACCCTGGGTGTCTTGCTCTGGAGTCACTCAGAACTACTAGGATCTTGTGGGGAGGACTGTGGGGAGTGGCTGCATAGGGGGGCTGGGTCACTGCTCCCTCCCCTTCCTCTCCCACTGGCCTAGAGGCTCCAGCTGCTGGGGGGAGCTACTAGGTACCAGGTAGGGGTAGGAGTGGCAGCATCAGGGGGTGATGCCTCTACTTCCAGGTGCTCCTGTTCCCTGCCCATCCCCCAGTGTACCCTACAGTCTGGTATAAGGTGCTGGGGGGATTATCCACTGATGCTGCTGTCCTCAGCCCCGTCTCACTCAGTAGAGATGCTCCCTGCAGCTGAAGCCCTCAAGTCAGAGAGGAGTACACGGTGGAGGGAGGGGAGCAGGGACTCACCCCTGCCACTGCCACAGAGGCCATCAACCTGTGAAGCTGCTCCCTGCAGCCCTAGGTAGACTGGGGCTGGAGCAGTCCTGGAAGCTCCCCAACCCTTGGATCAGCTGGGAATAGTAGCAGCAGGTGTGTGCTCCCTTCCTCACTTGGTCCCTGCTTGGTTCCCCCTGGTACCCCACTCCAGCCTCCAGCTCCAGCCGTACCTCAGATGCTGCAGGAGACCCAGGCATAGGGAAATGAAGCTGCTGCCATATGACCTTCACTGTAGAAGGCAGGGGAAGGGGGGTGACAGTGCCATTCAGCCCCTCCTGGGTCCACTCCTGCTCAGAGTGTGCCTCATTTTACCACTTCTCAAGACTCAAATATGGCTACTAATGATTAGGATGACCATTTTTCTTCTCTTCTTACTTCTCCCCTTTGCCACACTCCTGTGCTTCCAGCCTGGCCTTTCCAAATGTATTCCATGCTCTTTTTCAAGATGCAAATGGATCTGAGGTTTTATTCTTTGATGTGTAATACAGTTATGCTTTTTTTTACAGTAATGTTTTTTCTCATTGTTCTGAGCTTCAAGCTGAGCCTTTCTTCTGGGAAGGAGATGGCCTTGCACATTATGCAAAGGCAGCTCTCCAGTTTTTCATTCAGGAAAAGGAATGATCTCCTAGACCACCACAATATCATCTCAACACTATCAGTTCACCATTGCAGTGAAGCTATGCCAGTTTGGCAAAGGAGTTGGTTACTTCAGCTGCTTTTTTAAAAAAAGTGATTCCTGAGGAATTCCCTTGAAAATCCTATTCATGAAGCTCTGGCATTTATTCCCATCCTCACTTCCAGATCTCTTGTTACCAACACTACTCTACCAGCCTACACACACAACTTTCAGACAAAGAACCTCGAGATTTTCATAGCCCTAGAAACCCTCTGCATTTTCACGTGCTCCCCAGTCTGCATCCATTGTTTGCTGCTGCTTCTGTACTCTCACTGGAAACCCTCCTTGAGAAATAATGCTGCAAACTTCTCTATTCTTTGCTTGCTGAAGCAAGTGAGAGGAGACAACTTGCCCATCAGTACCTACACAGTCATAACTCTCCTGGAGATGGTGTCACAAGACCACCATATCACAAAGGTCATAACCTGTCTGGATATTCATGTTGTTCCTGTATCAGCCATTGAGCATTGTGTTTTATAAGGTAACAGATGAGAGAAAAAAGGACAGAGGAAATGAGGAAGCAAAGAGGGAGAGGAGGAGACAGAGAGAGGATGGTAGAAGATGCTTGGAAGTGTTCAAGTGGAGACTGGACAGACTCCTTGCTGGGATCATTTGATCTCAGCAGTTTTCCTGCCCAGAGCAGGGGGGTTGGACTCAATGATCTTTCAAGGTCCCTTCCAGCCCATAATTTCTATGATTCTGTGATTCTATGCCCAGATTCTGTGACCCAGATCCTGTAATTTGGGACTAAGGGCAGGGGAGGAAAAGAAACTGTGGCAGGGAGCCAGGAGGCTCCTGACTCCCTGTGTGGGCCCACAGCTGTAGAAGAGCAGGCTGGCCCTTGATTAACAGGGAAAACTGTGCAGAGTTGGGGAAGGCATGTGACCAAAAGGAGGCCTGGCTTCCAGACATGTAAACCCAGGGCTTCAGCCAGAGCAGGCAATTTGAGCCTGCTTGCTGAAGGTGAGGAGCTCCTCAGGGAGCTATCTGCAGCAGATGGAGTAGCAGGCACAGGAGGTGGTCCCAGGAGCTGCCCAGGGGGAACTAAGGGAAGCCGATGGCCTGACTAAGGTAACAACCCAGATCTGGGTATGCTTTGGTTGGGGACAGTGGCTGGTATTTATGTTGCAATTTAAGGTGTATACTGGAGGACTAGATTGTGGCTACAGGGGAGGTCTGGGAGGCCATGGAGAAGTTATTAGGAAGACTAGTCAGAGGCAAGGACCAGAGGGCTAAGTACTGGAGAGGCAAGCAGCCTGGCTTGGGGTCAAGGACCAGAGGGCCTAAGGGCTGAAGAAGCAAGCAGCCCGGCCCAGGGTCAAGGACCAGGGGACCAGAATGAAGGATGCAGGGGCCAAGGGCCAGACACAGAGAACTGACAGGGCTGAGACTGAGGGAGCTGGGTCCAAATCAGTGGGCCAGGGCTGGAGGTCTATAGCCAGGGGAAAGGGAAGCTAAAGCCAAAAGAGCTGAGGCCTCTACAAGGGACAGAACGGTGTACAGAGTAGCATCTGCGAGACATGGGCATGGTTTAGGGGTGGAAGGAGGCCACAAATTTAGCCCTTAAGGCAAGCGGGAGATAAGAGAGTGAAGGCTGAGAAACAGAGAGAGTGAGCACACCAAGCTCACCAGCCTCTGTGGGCAGCCTCCTCTCATCACGTTTTACAACAAGACGTGGCAGATGAGGAACCAGGGTTGGGACCCTCGGTGGGGAGGGTAAAAGCCAGGCAGGGTGGAAGTGGCAACTAGGGGGAATCATAGCAACCCCTGGCACCTCACCTGTTACACCTATCTTGTAATATTTTATGTCAGAATAAATACTGTGGTGCTTTATTCTGCGTAATTCAGCTTTATAGATTGACATCAGTGTAGGTAAATGTCTTGTTTAATATTAAAGCAAGCTTCAGAGGCCCATGGCGGAAGGAGCTGAATTTCTTTCCCAACCCAGGTCAATATAGTTCAGGTAAGGTATATTGATGGAGACGCTAGAGAAACCCATGCATGAATGGCTTAGAAAATGGAATTTCACTCTCATGCTAAGAATTCATAGTCCTTCCATGTGATGGTTAAAGTCAAGTAGCAAAGCAGCATGTGAAAGCCCTGGAATGATGAGGAATGTTGCTGACAGCTCTAGCATTGCCAAGCATGGGGTTAAAAGTCAGTTGAGAGTCATTTCCATTTTCCCCTTAGAATTCAACAGGGATTGAGGAGAGGGTTGACTCTGCTCCTCAGAACTCAGATGGGGATGTCATGTCTTCCTCTCCCATGGGACTCAGCCAGGCACTCAAAGATGATCTAATTCTGCAACCTCAAAAGTATCACCATTGTCTGGTCTCCTGCTTTGACGTTTGCCTGTTGCTGTACTCAAGTTCTTAGTTTTCTCCTCTCTCTCTCCTGACCCCGTTGCCCCTTCTATCTACCCTTTCTTCCTTCCCTCTGTTTCTGATCCTTTCTCTTTATTAGCAGTACAAAAGCACCTAGAGTCCCCAGATGAGACTGATGTTCCACTGAGCTAGGCATTGGATGAACGTAGAGCAAGAATGAGTCTCTGAATGACTTGCAGAGCTTACCTCCCAAGCAGATGGCTAGTAGGAAGTAAAACAGTGACAAAAATGTAAGGGAAGTTGCCCAGGCTCACACAGGGTCAGAGCCAGGCTGAGACCCCAGATGTTTTCTCCAGAGGGACATTCAAGAAATATAACTGCAAATTACTGAAAGTGTGAATACAAGGTGGATTCACTGAATCATAGTAGTCTCCCGTGTCGTCACTCCTAGTCATAATTAAGTGGCCTGAAGTCAGTTTGACTTACTCACGTTGGAAGTGAATTAATATGAGGGTGACGTTACATGTTACACTCAGACCACACTAAATCTGTGGAATGTTAAGTGATGTTAAAGTTATAACGTGTTGTGGGGAGTTGCGTGTTAAGGCTTAATACTGTTTGTTACCCTGTTATCCCTGTTCTGGGTGGGGAGGGAAGAGATAGGAGCAGTGTTTTCTTGAGGTGCTGAAGGACTGCAAATTGCTCATTTTAGCTCTGTGGGCTAGACTGAGGTTACCCTAACACATGCTAAATAGAGTTCATAGAATCATAGAAAATTAGGGTTGGAAGGGACCTCATGAGGTCCTCTAGTCCAACCCCTGCTCAAAACAAGAGCATCCCCAACTAGATCAGCCCAGGCAAAGCTTTGTCTAACCAGGTCTTGAAAACCTCCAAGGATGGAGATTCAACCACCTCTCTGGGTAACTTGTTCCAGTGTTGCACTACCCGCCTAATGAGAAAATTCTTCCTTATATCTAACCTAAACTTCCCTTGCTGCAACTCGAGATGGTTGCTCTTTTTCTGTCATCTGCCACCACTGAGAACAGTCCAGCCCCTTCCTCTTTTGAACCCCGCCCCCCCCTTCAGGTAGTTGAAGGCTGTTAAATCCCCCCTCAGTCTTCTCTTCTCCATGCTAAACAAGCCCAGTTCCCTCAGCCTCTCCTCAGAAGTCCCGTTCCCTGCCCCAAAACTATTTTTGTCATCCTCCGCTGAACTTTCTCCAATTTGTCCACATCCTTTCTTAACCCTCACCTGAAGTGGTGTCATTTGAGACACCTAAAGGGCACTTAAATGTGAATTAACACACTTTAACATGTGGACACGTGTTTTAAGTGACAGTACTGGCTAAGGCCATGGCTAGATTTGCCCCAAGCCGGTAAACCTTGAGGCAATAGCCTGGGAACAATAGTGTACAAATTAACACCTGTCCAAGGAACAAACTACCTTGCCCGGGGGCATAATTTTCAGGGTTAGGGAAGATCTACCTCACATTAAGGGACTATCCAGGACGGTTATTTCCCCTTGAGGAAGTTGGGTTTTTCTCAAGATATCACGCTCGTGTGTCCATGGGCATCCATGTACATACAGTTTAAGTTTCAGAATAGATTTAAATAAACTTTTCTGCGTGTCTCCATATGGATGAGCCCCTTAGTACTAGGGCTGTGCAAAGCTTTGGTAGCCAATTCGATTCAGAGGAGATTTGGCCTGATTTGGGGGCCAAATCTGGATACCCATTAAAAGGTCTGAATCGAATCGGAAGCCTCCGAATTGATTGGGAAACCTCCGAATCAATTCAGAAATACAGGCAATCCCCACTCACCACCTCAGGGAGCTGGACCAAGGCTCCATGCCAGTAGGTAGGGGATGGGGGGGTGATGAGAGGGGAGGGGACCATGGGGGGACCCCTGCCTGGCCCCATCCCCTGCTGGTTCCCCCAGGTCCCCTGAGTGCCTCACCACCTGGCTCCCTCCCCACCCACTCCCCCAGACCTCCCCCATGGCTGCCCTGCCCAGCCCCAGTGTCCCGGCACTTAAAAAAAAAGAAAAGTCTCGCACTCACTGGCTGTGGCAATGGCAACTGGGGCCTCTAGGGGCTCGTGGCAGAGCTTCCCTGCACAGCGCTGGGCAATGGGGATTGCCCCTCTTCCTCCCGCCTGGCACCCATGCTGCATGCTGTCCCAGAGCTGGGGTGGCTCCAGCAGTCACCTGGAGCCTGGCAGCTCTCAGCCCAAGTCGCCCCAGCTCTCTGACAGCATGTGGAGCCCCACAGTGCCCTGCCGAGCTGTGCTGAGCCCACACAATGCAACAGCTGTCATGTGGTTGCAAGGTGGAGGGGTGGGTGCTGATCCCCACTGTCCCACACTGCGCGGGGGGGGGGGG
>NW_005841975.1:1689787-1703143 GCF_000455745.1 Alligator sinensis | reverse complement strand
CTGTCCCAGCCTGCGGGGGGGGGGGGGGCTCTGCCACAAGCCCCCAAAGGCCCTGATCACTGCTGCTGCATCTGGTAAGTGTGGGGCTTTTCTTTTTTTTTTTAAGTGCTGGGTGCTGGTGCTGGGTGGGGCAGCCATGGGGAGCAGGTCGGGGGTGGGGCCCTGCTCGCCGCTGCCACTCCCCTGTCACTAACACTGCTGCCACTGCCTGTTCAATTCAGAGGAGATTTGGCCCGATTGGGCAGCCGAATCCGAATCATCCGAGTCGAATCGGGAGTGATTTGAATTGGGAGTGATTTGAATCAGCGAATCAAATCACTGTCCCTCCAAATTGGCCAAATCTGAAGTCGAATCGAATATTTTCTGCTTCGCACAGGCCTCCTTAGTACTTCATGCTGTAGACCTCTCCCCACCATTTCTCAGAGGCACATCTCTCCATCCTCTCCTCCCTCCTCTTCAATCTTCTTTCTGTCACATAGCAGATTGCCGATATTTGCTTTCCTTGGGCACTTCAGTCCTTGGAATAACTTCACTGAAATCAGTAAAGTTACACCAGGGGTGAATTTGTCCCTCTGCCTTGATGATTATCCTCAGGGGTCTCATTAGGCAATTGAACCCTTGTTTTGAAGGTGGGGAGATAGGGCATGAAAATGATGGTTAACATCAGTGCAATTATCAATGCTAATTAGTACTGAGTGGGACTGACAGCATGAAATACAGACCATGCCAAGTATTATGTTTAAGGAGCAAGATGCCTGGGGAGTTTTACATCTGAAATGCAGATTGCAGCTCTCTAGAGTGTACCATAGAGGCGTGGGATTGCAAAAGTCATTACTTTCCCCTATCCACAAATTTGTTAAAACATTTTCACAGGGTCCCTTGACTCCCTCACCTAGGTGTTTTGGAAAGAAGCCCCTTCCACACGCTTAGGATTTCAGAATCATTTAATCCTGATTCCCTGTGAAGTGCTGAGAGACCCCAGGTCCTGCTGTCAATGCATTGATCATTAAACACACAGTACCTCCTACAGCTGTTTCTTGCTGGGGTGGGAGGTCATATTTCACTGCATCACAGGCAAAATACATTGGTCTTTCAGTTGGCTATTAGTATTTATCTGCTTATCAATGGTTTCAAATTCATAAGTAGGGAAAACAAAGTGACAGCCAGGAAGTAAAGGGATCATCATCCCGTAAGGATTGCCCCTCACCACCACATGGGGGTGGGGGGTCAGGATCAAAGGAATATCCCAACTCATGCCTCCGGCACAGGGGCAAGGCAAGACTCTTCCATACATGCCATCAAGTCAATGTGAAAAGGGGCACAAGGTGAAGGCCACTACCCGGGTTCAACTGGGCTCATAAAGAAAGAGGGAAAATTCAGCTCACATCCTGCCTTTGTATCTCTCATGCTGGTGGTGCCATAAGGTACAGAAGCAGGGGAACAATCATTTGTATTCGTGGAAACTTTCATCTTGGTATTGTTCTGCTTCAGGTATTGTGTGCAGCATTACACTTGACCTCTCCATTGCCAGTTCTGCAGCCCGCAATACTGGCCTATCTCACAGGTTTGTTGTAAGGCTAAACTCATTTGTGTTTATTGAGAACCGCAAGAATCTCAGATGCAAGGGCCCCTAATATTATTATTAGCCAGTTCAGAACATAAGTGCTCCTAGACTGTGTTTACAAAGGATATATGGGATTTTTTTCCCCAAAGCACGAGCTGCCTAGAATGGACTCCCCATGTTTGAAGCTCGCCTTTGCAAAAGTGTTAAACCAGATTTGTCTTCGTTTAGAGAGGAGTTATTTGGAAGCCTCTATACATTAGCAGGCTTTACTCACCTCCTGTTTTTCTGAGCAGTCTGGATTAGCCTGAGGAATAGATGTCCAGCAGGTATTCTGAAGAGCAGTCTGCTGCTAGCTTCTCTCACAGCACCCCCAGGCTTGGCTCTGTTGTCGCCAAAATAGAGGAATTAGAAAGTACTGAACCCACCTTGCACGACCTCACCAACTGCTTACACTTTGTGCTGTCTTCTCTCTCTCTCTTAATGCCTATGGAAATTAAGAAGCTTTCTGCTGCACACACCTGGCAGGAGAGCAGTGTTAAGAGGGAAAGCATGCTTTAACTCTTAACTACTGGATAGCCTCCCTTCAGGGAATCAAAGCCCCATTTGAGTTAATTGTGGCTGTCAAATTATCCTCCCCATTTAAGTGTGAAACTGCACTTCATTGACAATTTGGATTCCCCAGGGAGATGGCATTATGAGGGTTGATCCCCAGGGAGAGCTTGTGTGAACAATTAAAGATACAGTGATTGCTTTGCCCTCCCGCTACCCTCCACACAAACTAGGGAGCCATCTTTTCATGTCCTTCCATATCTCCTTCCAATTTCATGCTTTTATTTAACTCCATGCTACTGGCAGCTCATATTCAGCCTTTCACTATAACCGTTGGAGGAGGCATATTGGCTTTGTGCTGGTTACATAGTCGATCAGATGCATTGTGTGCAAATATGAAGAATCGGTGTATTCATGTATTTTGTAATTCTGTAAAGCTGCCCACGAGCCTTAAAAGGCGGCATAACTCAGTATGCTATCAAAATACTGAATAATACATTATTTATTATGCAACTGATATTAATACTAATAATATTTTGCAGCCTTGATGGCTTTTCATCTCATGAATGTAGCCTTTTTATTTCTGTTAATACACCAGTAGTGTTTGTAGCCTGAGATCAAAGCCCCATTCTATTCTCCCACTCTCCTCAATTTCTGGTAGCTCAGTAAGGGACGTGACTAACATCTGTCGTTTATGGTTCATTTCTCTCCCATTGTGCTAGGCACTGCATAAACATGAAACAGAGGGGACCTTCTTTGCCTTTTTTGATAAACACCTACATTGATAAACAAGGAGGTATTATTAGACTCTGTTTAGAGCTATTGAACAGAGTATGGGTTTGATCCCTCTTTGTCTTGTGGACAATGAAAGTGCAGCTTGAGGCTATATCTGAGTTACCCAGCTATTGGCTGCTTCTACATGTGTGCATTTACTGCACAGTAACCAAAATTACTGCTCAGTATGGGCATGCATCTACATGTGCATGCCTGTACTGTGCAGTAAACATGGCAACTTATGCTGATTTGAGTGTAAATTTGGTACCTGCATCATGCCAGTATAAAATTTACACCCGATTAGTTACTGCGCAGTAACACATGGGTAGACATCTTACTGCACAGTAACTCTGTGTGTATGGACTGACTTGGGGCTAACTTTAGTCGCAAGTCATTCCACACACAGCATTAATGCACTTTATGCTTCCACATGTAGACGCTGGCCTATTGCAACTTACTGCATAGTAATTTACTGCACAGTAAATGTAGGCTGGTGTAAATGCACATGTAGACATGCCCACTGTGCAGGAGTGATTCCATTTCTCCTCCTGGGTGAGCAAGTGCTCGTGTTATAGGAATAGGATTGCCCAGAGGCCGCAGAATGGGGTAGGCCACCTGGGCCAGGGCCCAACCAACTTTTAGCACATTAATTTAGCTAGCTATGCAGTTAAAAAAATAGCTATACAGTTTTAACCGGAATGACAATTGCGCATGTGTGGGTTATAGAAATTAACATGTTAAAAGTTGGTCGGGCCATGGCCCACGTGGCCCACCCCATTCCATGGCCTATGGGATTGCCCTCCAAAAGACGATCCTCTTACACAGACTTCCCCCTTATAATGGGAGCACTTATGTGCCCAGAGTGGGAATCGAATTGCTCCTACGCTCTAGTTGGATTAATCTCAAGCTGCACTTTGGTTATCTACTAAGTGAAATGGGATTCTGACTTGAGGCCCCTGGCAGATGTTGCACTTAAAATATGATTAACCAGTTAACCAGTTAATCGCATCTTAAGTAGCAACCCCTGACAAACATTAATGTAATTAATGGTGTATTATAAAAAAATGTGCAAGAAAGAACTTCGTGGCTGGTTCCCATCACGCCTTAAATTATACTTGTGCCCAGGCAGATTGGGGCTCTCAGCTTGGGGAGCACATGGGAGTCCTTGATTCCCATGTTCTCTCCAGGATGGGAGGGCAGATCAACTGCCTGCCGCTCAGTTTCTGGGTCACATCAGAGTCGAGGTTGTTCAATGCGCTCCTGCTGCACGAAACAGCAGCTGATTTGTGCTCCCAGCCTCCAGGGTACAGCATAGCCCTCAAGTCCACCCTGCCCCAGAGGCTGGGAGTGGCAGCTGACTGGGGCTCCCACCCTCAGGTCTCAGGCTCGCTGGCACCAGCAATCTGGTGTGATGGGGATCTTATCCTCATGTAGCATGGCAGGAAGTGTGATTGTTGGGATTGCACATCAGATGGCATGGTACCTTGAGCTGAACATCTGCCAGGGGCCTGAGCGACCTCCTAAAAGGCACTCACGGCAGACTGTCAAGTCTCAGACTATTCTACAAAGTTTTCCAGGCATAGTTATAGCTGTAAGGGTGGTGAGAAGATCATACCCTCTATATGACAGTGCAGTGTTGGCAAAACCCCCTGTCTAGCGAGGTCTCCTGCTAGTACAGTTTCTGTCATTTGTGAAGGATGCCTAGGGAGGCCTGCAGGAAAAAAAAAAATTCCCTTTTCTGATGCACTGCTGGCATAGCTATGGAAGAAGCAGCCCCAGAACGTACACAGTTCACCAGAGTTTAAAGCCTTACCTGCAAGACCGTTCTCCCTCTTGTGAAAGACTAGTCTTCCTTTTACACTCACTGTTTGAATTCTGATGCGGCCAAATCTGCAGTTGGTTCAACTCTCTGTTGCCTCCTTGCCTCCAATGTAATCAAAGTGATTTACACCACGGGAGGAGGCGGGCCTGGGAGGTGTGTCCCATTTAGCAGCATTTCAGACATCGTCTGCTGCATCCTGCCTGTGATGCGCTTTGTAAAACATAACTAGGATGCATTTCCACTTTGGCGTCTTTTCGGTGATTCTGCCTTTCTATTCTCATTAACGTTAATGTGATTCATGAGACCTAATCCCTGAACACAGCGCTGAAAATGGAACCAAGTGTGCAAGAAATACACAGATCTCTGTATTTCCTTCCACTGAAGCCATCCTTTTAAGCAATTTCAATTTCTCTCTCACCGCTCTCGCTTTCTCACCTCAACTGGCTAGCCTTTGTTCTGCTGAACTCCAGATTACTAAATAAAAGTTTCATTACTACCTAGGTTTGCTAAAATGATTTTTTATTCAGTGCAATGATGAATTTTAATAGGAGTAAAATGTCAGGCACAGCTGGAATGTTTTAAAAAAGCATCAGTGTGTTAGGACAGTAGTACAGATGCCCTGGTATAATTATGTTGGCGATTCCCAGTTATCAGTAGCCAAGCAAGGGGACGCAGCGGTCAATTGCTTTGTTATTTAATGTGGCGGCTTTTGTGTTTCGAAGGTGCAATTGTACATTAAAAGCTTCTTGGCCCCCCTGAAGTGACTGAATAATGGGATTTTGCTGCTGTGCAGCACTTCTCAGTTTCAGTGTGAGTAGGAGGCGCTCCTAGGGCTGCTCTTTTTATGACAGAGTCCTCCACGCTTTCCCACCACTGGCGAAGGAAACATGCCATTTTCATGTTCAAAGAGGCAGTCTCTGGGAGAACAAAAAATCTCATTTAACTTGCCATTCCCCTTAGGGGCACACAGAGGATTTCTTGCGGGGAGGCTGTGGGGTTGTCTCCATCAGTACATGGTGTCCCGAATCTGTTCTAAATATGGCCAGAGATTGAGCTCAGGTTTACCTCTGTGCCCACGCCCTGATTTCAGTAAAGATGAAGCCAGAAAGCTGGTTTCGCCTCCTTCTCTTCTATTCATGGGGGCTGTTCCAATCCAGGTGGGCATAGAAATGCCATCTGGGTCTTCCTCCTCTTCAGAGTTAACAGCTGGAGTCCTTTCCAGATACATATCAGTATTGAGCTTTGGTTCTTTTCCTTCACGAGGCGTTGTCCTTAGATCAGTTAAAATGGGCACCAAAATCTAGCCCAGGGCTATGCCAAACAGACACAGAAAGAGACTCCTTGGCTAAAACATCACATCCCCACTTTCATCAGTGCACAGATCTTACCCCCATACCTGGGCTACTTGCCTTTTGGGCAGGACTGGTAAATCAGGCCAGCCCCGCCTGGTGGTTATTGTGGTTAGACTTTATCTCATTCAGATCAGTAGCCTTGAATAAGGGAAACCATGTTTCATGACTTGGACTTCCACAATGCCAAAAGGAGCTTGGTGGTTGAGGATGAGACGTTGGTAGCTAATACCTGTGGTCAGGATGGCCCCTGGCTGTATTGGAAATCTTCCTCTATGTACTAAATTTTTGGCATTCACACGTGGTCAGTGTCCAAGAGAAGAAATCTACATGAAAAATGGTCAAGCTACGTGAGAAATGAACTCAACATTTGCATGTAACCACATAGCTTGCCCTGTGCCCACTACAGCATCCTCTCCTTCCAAACCAACTCGCAGGTTCCTACATTCTTTTCAAATCAGGTGCCATGAGCTGTTTTTCTTTTTCTTAGATAAGTGATTCACCACATCCTCCAATTACACCTACTGGGGCAAGAGAGGGGAGAGAGGGAGAGTCCTGCACCTGTTGAGAGAGTTTCCAAAACTGCATGTGTGGGATAATATCTTTTTTAGCAACTGGCCAATTGGGAGGATAAGAGTCGGCTGCTGGCAGCTTAGCCATGCTGTTCCTTTAGCTTAGGTGGTGAAGGCTCATGTAGCGGGTGATGGAAGTCATGGTTCTGTCCCTGCTGGAACCAACATTGGGGATTGCTTATGTGGACAGAGCAGGACATATCCATCTCGTGGATGCTCAAGATGGGCTTTCTCTGCTGGCCTTAACAGCACAGTTTTCTTCTTGTTCATACAACCTGTCGACAACAAGGAGAGAGAACTTGAACTTCAGGGGCAGCATCAGCCTATCCTGGCAGTGGAGTTGTGCCTTTGTTGGGTGCAGGCAGCAGTCTTTCTTGCTGGTTTGCAGCTGCGGTGACTGCTCACTGTTATGCATGATGGGTCTAGACCAAAGGCCTAGATCCAAACAGCTGTGAACTCCAGAGCCACATAGAGCCTAAACCCACTTATCTGTTGTTCATGTGAAATGCACTCCTCGCCTCTAGCACACCTACAGCAGATCTGTCCACTGAAAAAATCCTTGTTGGGTTGAGCAGACACTGTGTGTGTCATTTAAGCCTGGAAGTCCCAGTAAGATGTAAAAAAAAAAAAGGGGAGGGGAGAAAGAGGTAATTCAGGTTCCTATAAAGACTCTGATTGAGCCATGCAGTGCAGATGAAAGGCAGCGGGAAAAGAGGCAGCATTTGGGCAGGGGTTATTACTACTGCAACATTAAGCAAACCTGGTTTTATTAAAGTTATGGTTCATGCTGGCATTAGAGCAATAGAAGTGTCAATTCTCCTCTTATTAACTCCACTGCCTGGGGCATAGATTTCAGCTAACACAGCCAAGAGCTGGAGCTAATCTCTAGCACAGATGTGAAAGCCAGGGGTAATTACCCCAGCCTAGAATAAAACCAGAGGAGAGGAGGAGGAGAATTCAAGTTGTCATGTTGCGTCTACGGAGAGAAAGAGGCATCTATTAGTGGCAAGAAATGTCCTGCATCAAAACTTCCTTGCAACATAGCATAAAGGATTCTGCTAGTGGCACTATGTGGGTGGAGGATAAGGGGTGTGGTTTCCTTTGAACCCCTTTTGTTCTGCTTTAACTGGCTTGATCATCTAGGCTGAGATTGTGGGCTTTGCTGTCCATTTAAAAGGGGCTATATGGGAGTTATGGGGGCTTCTACACCTATGTGTTTGTCTCTCTGTCACGAGGAACCACACAGCTGGGCCAAGCAGCAAGATAGAGACTGTGTATGATCAAGTAGACACTTGGCTTCACCCCACGGTGAACCTGTACGAAGGGCAAGGTGAGCCATGCCAGGAACATGGCAGCTCTTGAAATCATGCTCTTGATGCCTGCTAAGTCCCCCTGGCAGGGCAGTACCCCTTACTTAGGGCAGAGGGTTAGATCACAAGCCTTGTCTGCAGTTTCTAACAAAAACTTTTGTGAACTTTTATTTGGAAGGATTCTTTGCCAGAATATGTCTTCCCCTCCCCCTAACATTATTCTTCTGCAGTTCCCTTGAGAAACAAAGCCGGGGGGCGGGATCAGCTTTTGAAAATAACAAGAAAGTTGGTTTCCTTTTTCACAAGAAGTTGAAAAAAAGAAAAATGTAGAAAAACACCATATTCGTAATGAGAAGCAAACATCACTGTACAGCCAGTCCTGTTTATCACTCATCGTGTCTCTGTCTTGCTATAACATCCGATTCCTGAAAAGTCATTAAGGCTCCAGTCATCTTGGGGCATCAGTATACCCAACATCCCTTCCATACTATTCAGGCTGCTGCTATTTAGGACCATCTTCCTCTCTGTCTATCACCTCTCTTTATCTCTTCATTTTATTCTTCTGTTCCATCCCATCAAACAGTAACTCCCTATCTTAACTTTCAAAGCCCTTACCCTATCTGGCTATGCTGTTTTCTTACCACCTCCAACCTTCTTTCTGTCAACAAAGCCAGTCTCAATTGCCTTCTTTTCAGCTTTCTACAAGCACTGTAGCAGGCATTTTTTTGGGGGGGTCACCTTTATGCATGGGGAAAAGCTTCAAAAATTCCTTTTGTTTGTTTTAAGCTTCCTATCTACTAGTTGCATTTTATGACCCCTACTTCTTGTATTGTAAGAGAGAATAAATAATTTCTTTTGACTTTCTCTTTACCATTTAGTATTTTGTAAACCCTTATCATGTCCCCCCTCAAGTGTCTCTTTTCTAAACTGGATAGGCCTACCCTATTAAGTCTTTCCTTATTTGGAAGCCCCTCCATACCATTATCTATGCTTGTTACCCTTCTCTGGATCTTCTCCAGTTCTACTATCTCCTGTTTGTGATGTGGGGACCAGAGCTGGCCATAATATTCAAGGTGTGGACATACCTTTGTGAATCCTTTGTGAAAAAGGATTATATGATGCGGTTGGCCAGAATATCAGGAGGCAGGGGGGTTTCTCCTTCTCTTGTGATCCCTGGGACTACAGCTTCTGATGGACCTGTAACTGTCATGAATTACTTAGAATATCCCATTGCCATCCATGTCCTTTCTCCTTCCCCACCTTTCTCATGCACCTCTGGTGCCACATCTATGGGACTGTAAGACCTATAGGAAATGGACTATAGTTGCAACCAAGACCTGTTTCCATGGAAGCATATGATTTTTCAAATGTGAAAAAAAAATGCCGAAAACAAGCAGCTTATTTTGTCAGATGTTTGAAGGGAGGTATTCCTACAGCTCTTTGTCTCAGGCTTGCTCTTTGTGCCAGAACTCCCTAGAAGTTGAGGAGAATGGATCTTTTTAAAATAAAAACTTCCATTTTCTTAAGAAACCATTTATCATTTAAAAAAAAAAAAGTTTGGCTCCATCAATTCTATGCTCACGCAGCAGGTCCCTGATATATTTAATATCTCCAACGGCTAAAATTACCAAGGGACTTGGGTTTTACTATGTAGATAAAATGAATTCATGATAATTAACAAAAGTCCTGTGTCTTCCGTTGGGTCAGTTCAACATTAAACTATGTCCATGGTCATTGTCTTTGCAAGAAATTCCCAGCTGAGTGGTCAGGATGAAGATGCAACAGGTTGGGAATTCATGCAGGCTGGTGAGTTTTACCATGACACGTGAACCTAAGGAGTCAGCACACATTTTTACTGAATGTGGCATGCAGCTGTGATTGCTTTTAAACCCTGCAGCCCAGGAAGACTTCTGTACATGACTGCAAACCTACAGAAATTGCTGCTTCTAGTGCCAGCACGCTAGCCAGTGCCCAGGGGGCATGCCATCTCTTAGCTGCGCTTTGATGCTCTCTTCCATGTTGCCATGGCATTAGTGATGGGAAGGCCTGCTTTTCTTCTTTTCCTTAAAATAAACTCACCTCTTATCTTTTCCCTTATAGGGGCATTACTTCAGTAATCCATCCCACAAGGAAATGGATACAGGACAATCCTGACAGGAAGGCTCACCGTCACACAGCCCTCTTCCTTTTTCACTGGCAAGGCACCCCACCACCATGCTCCACAAGATGAACTTTGACCTCTCCACAGCAATGTCAGGCTCTCGTGCTGAGGACTCGCTCTGCCCCAGTGAGCAGAAGCTATGGGAGCCACCACCTCAGCAGCATGCACTGTGCCGGTTGGCAGATACCCTGTCCTGTACATAGCCAATGAGATGTCTGTAAAAGATTTCGCCCCATTGTAATTTTTTTCCCCGATTTGTTGATTGTGTTGAAATTGTCGGAGTTTGTAACAGTACCTTTCAGAGAATATTGTACTAAAGAGAAAATTGCACTCAATAAAAATGACAAAATAAGCCTGATCATTTTCCCTCTCCCCGCTATTGACATTTGTTTTCTGCTGAAATATTATTATCATGATAGAGCCAGGTGAATACCAGAACGGTAATGCACTATGGCTATTTATTTGAGGCCCAGTCCTCAGCTGTCATAGTTCTATAAGCCCACGACTTTAAGTGGAGTTATGCCAAATTACACCGGTTTTGTGTCTTGTATTTTTGAAAGCATCCACTTTGATCTTCATCTCTATTTATGGTTGCTTCTTGCAAAACTCCACAGATGTTCACAGAAAGTTAATTTCAAAGACTTATGCATGAGCATGCAGGGAAACGGCATCTTAAATTCTGTCTTGGGTGAAATTCACTTCTTTGTAGGGAGACAGCACAGGGGTCATGCACCAGCGAAGCCCATCAACACAGGTCCCATGCACCATTGAAGTCCTACTGTAAAGGACTTAAGTAGGACATCAAGAGTATGTAAGCTTTTCTGAGCAGGGAGGAGTTTCACCCTGTTGTGAGCACAGCATCAGTAAAGCTTCCATCTGCTTCTCGTCAGAAAATAGACACAGTACAATGTGACTGCTGTGACTAATCGCATGAATCCAAGCTTATGGGGAACTCCTTGCACTCAGTTCTTAGGGTTTTAAAGTACATGGGTTGAATACTAAATAAATCTGAGGAATCATCAATCCAGCCATGGCTAGTCCGTAAGTGGACACAGTGGTGACATTCATCCTTATGAATTACTTTGAATGAATTACCTTATGAATTACCTCTCCACATGTTAACTCCGGTTTTACTGCTCTCTATTTTTCTCATTGCACAAGGGTGGGATTTTTGGCAGGGCTCAGTGATGACTGAACTTTGCTGCTGTCAACATCAATGGGCATCTTACTGTTCTCATTGACACCAGTGGGAAATCTGCCCTTAGTCTTTTTAACAGAAATAAGGGAGGAGGGTGGGTTTGGCAACAGAGCTCCTTGCATTTGAACCTACCCATTTCTTTCAGCCACCTTCAACCAGAGGGAGCTTCTTATGCCTTGATGCTCAATGACAGCGAAGTTCTCAAAGGTATTTAGGTGCCTAAATTTCACAGAACTCTGGATTCCCTTTGAGGATCCAGGGACTGATATATGTGGATGGCAGCCTCTTTCTTCTGCTATTAGTAGGTGATATTTTTAGCCTTCTGCTCTCTTGTTCTCCGTCTACCTTTCACTGCCAAAAAGCAGTCAGAGCTGAGAAGGTCTGTAGTCCTCAATGAGGCTTCAGTGAAGTGTATCCATTCACTGAAAATGCTGTCAATGGGCTTGGGCACACAACATATTTACTTCACTGTGTATAGCCCTCAAACCAGTGTAATTAAGAAGTGGCTGGATGATGATGATGTGGAATCATGGAATCATACAAAATTAGGGTTGGAAGGGACCTCAGGAGGTCATCTAGTCCAACCCCCTGCTCCAAGTAAGACCTGCTCCAGCTAGATCAGCCCAGCCAAGGCTTTGTCAAGCCAGGTCTTAAAAACCTCTAAGAATGGAGAATCCACCATCTCTCTGGGTAACCTGTTCTAGTGCTTTACTACCCTCCTCATGAAAAAGTTTTTCCTAATATCCAACTTAAACCTCCCTTGCTACAACTTCAGCCCTTGCTCCTTGTTCTGTCATCTGCCATCACTGAGAACAATACAGCTCCATCCTCTTTGGAAACACCCTTCAGGGAGTTGAAGGTTGCTATCAAATCCACCCTCAGTCTTCTCTTCTGCAGACTAAATAAACCCAGTTCCCTCACCCTCTCCTCGTAAGTCATGTGTCCCGGCCCCCTTATCATTTTCATTGCTCTCCACTGGACTCTCTCCAACTTGTCCATATCCTTTCTGTAGTGGGGGGCCCAAAACTAAACACAGTACTCCAGATGTGGCCTCACCACTACAGAATAGAGGTGAATAATCACTTCCCTTGATCTGCTGGCAATGCTTCTACTAATGCAGCCCAGTGTACCATTAGCCTTCTTGGAAACAATGGCACACTGTTAGCTCATATTCTGCTTATTGTCCACTGTAACACTCGGGTCCTTTTCTGCAGAGCTGCTGCTTAGCTAGTTGGTCCCAAGCCTGTACCGGTGCATGGGATTGCTCCATCCTAAGTGCAGGACTTTGCACTTGTCCTTGTTGAACCTCATGAGATTTCTTTTGGCCCAATCCTCCAATTTTTCTGGGTCCCTCTGAATCCTAACCCTACCCTCCAGAGTATCTACTACATCCCCCACTCCGCAGCTTGGTGTCATATGTGAACTTGCTGAGGGTGCACTCCATCCCGCCTTCCAGATCACTGATGAAGATGTTGAACAAAACTGGCCCCAGGACTGACCCCTGGGGGACTCTACTTGATACCAGCTGCCAACTACTGATTGACCCATTGATTGCTTCCTGTTGAGCCTGACAATCCAGCCAGCTTTCTATTTACCTTACAGTCCATTAATGCATCCCATACTTCCTATCAAAAGCCTTGCTAAAGTCAAGGTATGTCATATCCACTGCTTTCCCTGCATCCACAGAAACAGGCATCTCATCATAGAAGGCAATCAGGTTGGTCAGGCATTACTTCCCCTTGGTGAATCCATGCTGACTGTTCCTAATCACCTTCTCCTCCAAGTGCTTAGAAATGGATTCCTTGAGGATATCTATGATTTTTCCAGGGACTGAGGTGAGGCTGACTGGTCTGTAGTTCCCTGGATCCTCCTCTTCCCTTTCTTAAAGCTGGGCACTATATTTGCCCTTTTCCAATCATCCAGGACCTTCCCTGATCACCACGCGTTTTCAAAGATCATTATCTTTGAAAAGGTGTGGTGATCAGGGGAGGTCCCGGACGTCTGGAAAAGGGCAAATATAGTGCCCAGCTTTAAGAAAAGCCAGTGGCTCTGCAATT
>NW_005841975.1:1672473-1688707 GCF_000455745.1 Alligator sinensis | reverse complement strand
GATCTGCCTGCTACGAACCCGTGCTGGTTTCCCCTCAGCATAATTTGTCCTGCCGGACTCTCACAAAGGTGAGCCTTGAAAATTTTTTCAAAGACTTTGCCAAGGATGGAGGTGAGACTGACTGGCCTATAGTTGCCCGGGTCCTCCTTCCTCCCCTTCTTGAAAATGGGGACCACATTGGCCCTTTTCCAGTCCTCCAGGACTTGGCCCGTGCGCCACGAGCATTCAAATATTCCCACCAGTGGCTCTGCAATGATGGCCAGTGCCTTCAGCACCCTCGGATGGAGCTCATCCGGGCCTGCCGGCCGACTTAAAGGCATCCAGTTCTTCCAAGTTAACCAACTCCCTCAGCACTCTCAGATGCATTGCATCCAGCCCCATGGACTTGTACACGTCCAGCTTTTCTAAATAGTTCCTAACCTATTATTTCGCCACTGAGGGCTATTCATCTCCTCCCCAAATTGTGCTGCCAGGTGCAGTAGTCTGGGAGCTGAACTTGCCTGTGAAGACTGAGGTGAAAAAGGCATTGTGTACTTCAGCTTTTTCCTCACCACCTGTCACTAGATTGCCTCCCCCATTCAGTAAGGGACCCAAATTGTCTCTGACTTTCCTCTTGTTGCTAACACACTTGTAGAAACCGTTGTTGTTGATGGTGATGATGATGATTTAGAATTACACCTGCTGTATCCAGAAAGGCTCAGAGTAGCTACACAATGTATAGCCCTACACATGTGCAACTCACTAGAGTTCTATGCAGCGTTACCTTGAGAGGGGTGGGGAAGGGACAAGATTAGAAATAAATCAGTGTAGTTACTCCAATGCATGTGCTGTGTGTCTGTGTTTCACCCAGGACAGCCATGTGCTCAGAGCAAGCAAGGTAATACATACAGACCTGCCACCTAGTCATGAGACACTGAAAGAGTGCCTACTGTGGTTTCTACCCAGGGCGAGCTGGCCATCTGTCTACTCTGAATTGTAGTGTGATTGACATTGGCATACAAGAACGCTGGAAACTATTCCAGTATTAACACATCACATATCCAGGCACTGTGGCTTTAGCTTCACTGCTAAAAGCTGGGTTATTTACAGTAAAATCAGCAATGTGCTCTAGCTATCTCAGTGAACTTCATAGTAACGAGATTTTAACTCTCTCCCCACCAATGATCTTCCACTGGGGTGCCTCAGCATCCTGAGATACCTTGACATCCTTTTAACTGTGCCAGGGGTGCCATGCAGCATGAGATGTACAAGCATGTACAGGCATGGTTCACAAGATAAACTCAGAGATTTCAAATGGAAATCCATAGCTTTAAAAACATTCTGACCTGTGGTGGTCTTTCTAGTTCTTTGCAACAGAAAAATTTCTGTATTCTTTTTCCATAGTCAAAAGCAAGCGAGAGCTAAGAGCTGGCATTTTCCAAGGGGTGTCTGGAGTATAAAAAGGTTGAGGACCACTGCTGTACACTATGGAAAGTTTTAAATCAAGAGTGGATCTTTTTCCCAAGGAGAGATGCCATACTCCAAATGACAAAGTCCAAAGGGTGTTATGCACAAAAGCAGAGAGGGGCTTCCTGAGGCCAGAGTTCTTTGACTCTACTAGCAAAAAATACAAGCAAAACAGATTTCAGATACCTTGGTGCTCATAGGAAAATCCTTAAGGTCCTCTTCCACACACAAGTTTATTGTTTGCTATTTCTATCACTTTATTGTTTTATGTAATGTATTGATTAAACTGCACTAAGTGCCAATCAAAATCTGGACTCCATTATGCTTGGTGCTTTATGTAATAATTGAGAGTTCCCGTTCCTGAAACTTTATAGTGTAACTAAACCAGGAGAAATTGATGAACAGGGAAAATTAAGTTCTCTCCCCACCCCACAGCATTTCTACAGAGAATCTGTGACCAACCGAACAAGATCTGTGCTTTAAGCCAATGTCAAATACAAGATCAGCCTGCTTCTGGGATCATGGTTACTACAAGTGTCTTTGCAGATCTTTGAAGTGATTTCATTAGTCTTTGTGAAAAGCTTTTCAGCAAAATACAACGGGGGAGGACTAAGTGACTGGCTGAGAGCAGAGTTAAGGCTGTTTGAATGTTCTTAACTGCATTTTCCACTTTGACTAAGTTGTATGACATTAGATATACTTTTGAAATGTGTGATTTTTCTTCTTGACACATATTCAAAGCCTTCACCTTGAATGTTCATGTTCTCTATTTCTGTCTTTTTTAAGGGAAAAAAATCTATACTCTTCATTTGAAGGGTTCCTCCTCTCCCCCTTTTTAAGCAACTGATAGACATTTACAACCTAACCTCCAGGTTCACAAAGTGGCTTGTCTGGGAATATCCTTTTAATAGGATTTGTAAGAAATGCCATTGACAGTTTGATGGTCTTAATGGGATTCTAAAAGAGGTTTGTTTAGATCTCCACATCTGTGTAGTATTGACAGAACATTAGCAAAATGTGAGTCAATTAGCAGTGCACAACTGAGCCACTGATTTAAACTCCACCCAGCCCGTCTGAGGTTTCTGGGGCTTATGAGCCAGATCCTCAGCTCCAGTGAAGTTGGCTTGACTAGTTGTCATCACTTAACACCAGCTGGGGAAAGTGGCCTAAATATTTCAATTCTTTTCTAGGCAATAACTCATACGTTTCTGGTCTCTCTCTGCTCTAGGAAAGCATCAGCGGCTGTAGCCACAGAACATCTAGAAAGTTTTCTTGATCCTTTGCACATAAATATACACAGCTGTCAAATCCAGATCTGAAGTCAGGCTCAACATGAGAAATCATTGTGTCATGGCTATTGAGTTGTTTGAAGAAATAGGAACAATAAAGCAGTGGCTTCCATTACTTGACAGTAGGTCTGAATAGTTACAATATGCCTCATTCTCCATAGCCAACAGCTTGACACCATGCTAACTCAATTGACTTCAATGGGCTCATTCTAAATTTACATGGTGTGGGGGTGGAAGGAGGTAGAGGAATCAAGCCAGAAATCTTACAAATAAAACCTTATGGATAAAACCATTTATGGATCAGATCCTTTTCAGGTGTATATTGCAAAGCCTTGCTGATGTCAGATTTACTGCATCAGAGGATTTGGCCCTTAGGCATATATTAAAAGATTTTGGGTCTGGTTCTCTCCAGGGTTACAAGAAGTGAACACAGTGTAAGGTCACTTATTCCAGTAGAGACTTTCCTCTGTAGGCACCTGCAAGGAGGAAAAAAATCAGTCCCCAGAGACTTTTGTAAGGTAAAGAAGACGGACAACAGGGAATTTCCAGTGAGCCAGTAAGTGCAGTGAGATTGTCCTCCTGACCAGTGAAACTTGTCTGTTTTCCCCCATACTGCTTCTTACAAGTCCTGCAGGCCAGCTTGGCTGCCGAAATGTCATCCACCTGCTTGCATCTTGGCACACCCTTGCTGAAGAACCCACCATCATGAAAACTTTCAAAGAGCAACATTTGAAATGAAAGGTCATTTCCTTTCATTTCATTGTGACCTCGCATGAAATGCGAGGTCACAATGCGAGGTCATGGTTGGCAGGGCTAACCGGACCTTGTCGTGCATCCACAGGTGCATCTCAAGTAGAGCCAGGGAGGTGATCCTCCCCCTCTATGCGACGCTGGTCAGGCTGCAGCTGGAGTATTGTGTCCAGTTCTGTGCGACCCATTTCAGGAGGGATGTGGACAACATGGAGAGGGTCCAGAGGAGGGCCACCCGCATGATCCGGGGACAACAGGGCAGACCCTACAGTGAGAGACTGCGGGACCTGAACCTATTCAGCCTCCACAAGAGAAGGCTGAGAGGGGACCTGGTGACCGTCTATAAACTCACTAGGGGGAACCAGAAGGGTTTGGGGGAGACGCTGTTTCCCCTAGCCCCCGCTGGCATAACAAGGAGTAATGGGCACAAGTTGATGGAGAGGAGGTACAGATTGGACATCCGAAAAAACCTACTTCACAGTTAGGGCGGCTAGGAGCTGGAACCAACTTCCAAGGGAGGTGGTGCTGGCCCCTACCCTGGGGATCTTTAAGAAGAGGCTGGGTACCCACCTGGCTGGACTCATTTGAGTCCCGTTTTTTGTTTAGGGTTTTTTTGTTGTTCTCCCGCCCTGGCGGGGGGGCGGGCTAGAAGATCTATTAGGTCCCTTCCGACCCTAAAACTATGAAACTATGAAAGCTTTTCTGGCAGATACAAACCAGCTAGAGACTCCCAGGCTCCCGTGAGCTCAGGTAAGACCCTGAGGATTCTGCAGGTGCCAAAGAGTGGCTTTGGCAATGCTGGGTCAAAACAGAGTTCAGAGGATTTAGACAAACCAATTATCTTTCAGACCTAATGGTGACCCATCTAAGTGATTTCTTTGTATGTGGTCTCTTTGACCTCAGCTTCTGTTCCATCAGTAGTATTTTACTGCATTACCACATTTCACCTTTTGTGTTTAAGATACTAAGTGCGCTATGTTTCTTGGCAAATGTAGCGCTGGAAAAAAGCTACAGATTATTAACTCATAAAACACTTGCCCACTAAATCCTATGGTTTTGTTCTCCAAAAGCTCTCTGAACCAGTATTGTTCCCATTGCTCCAGATTGGGCCTGCCAGTTTCAAATTGCTCTTTTGCAAAACCAGGCCTTTGGCGCAGTTGTTCATTGAGGATTAATTTTTGTGCAGTGCGGACTCCAGTGCTGCCAAGCATTCCAGGCTTGCTTTCTGCTCTGCAAAGACACCCATTGCGATCCTCTTTCATCTGTTACCCTCTCCTACTGGAAGTTTGTGAGCGTGCAGGTTTTGTGATGGGTTAAAAATCTATTTGAAGGCTAGACCAGGGCACTCTTTCACTTATAGCCTTTGGCCAGTCCCTTTATAGCATCTGACAATGTAGGTTGTTGTCTATGAGAGCTCATTCCTCTCTAAGCCAGTTAGTCTCTGAGGTGTCAGCCTGCCCTACCATGGAGAGACAGAGCCATCATTGAACAAAGTCACAGAGTGCTACAGCATAAGGTGCAATGTCCAAGCACTGGCTGGCACCTTTTGTGCGAGCACAGTGCACAGTGGTGGTGTTGCATTGTGACACTGCATTTTCCTAAACTACATTTTCACATGGCAGCACAGTGTTAGGATTTCATCAGAGCACAGGTCTATGATCTTCTTTCACTGACCTCCCTCAGTAGGTTTTTACTCCTCTTGTTTCCTTTCCTGGGCCTTGGTTCTCATGCCCCTTGCAGGTACATGGAGGACTCTTCTGGCCCCACATAAGAAAAGCACTCGAAGGCAGCTGTCTAGTTCTCTCAGCACTGACTTGTACTTTGGGCCCAGTCCAGCACTTGTATGACTCAATGGAAAAACACCCATGGGCAGGGGATGAGGCAATTCCTGGGGAATCTGCCAGGAGTCATCTCTTTTCTATCAAAGCATTTAAATGGTCCACATCACCAAGGCATCCAAACCCCTCCCAGTCACTACAGGACTGACCCTCAGATACAGCAATGCAGCAGGCAGCCCCGTCTTTGAAACAAAAGGGAACAAGAGAGGCAGAGAGACTTCCCATGATTTTTCACAGGGCGCACAGGGATTCTCAGCTAATCTTGCAACTGGGGCACTGGTTTTTGGAGCCTTGGCCAAATGCTTTAGCCACAGGGCTGTCTTTCCACTGAAGACTAAGGCGCATCATATTTTGAGTCCTCAAAGAGCCTCAGGTTGTATGTCATGGCACTGATACATGAACCCAGTACATCCATTAATCAGCAGGTAGACCTTTTATCAAGCCTGGGGTAGGGGGCCTATTTTACCCTATGTAATGAGGCCTTGTCGTCTTTATCCTTCAAACACAAAACAAGAAGCTTGGATTCCTTTCAGAGAAACTGGTAATTGAGTAAGGCTCCATGTAGAGAGGGAATTTGGTGTCAATATATTTTATACATTGAGGATGGTTTGGGGAAATGTTCCTACTATGCTACAGAAAAGTCATTTTTGTCAGTGTACGAACAGATGAACAAATTATACTGATTTTCCTAGTGGGGGAGAGACTTTCTATGCTTCAGCTGCTTTGTAGTAACTGTTTCATATAGCTTCTCCTGTCTGTGGTAGGTGGCATGTAAACTGAGGTAATTTCGATGAGGACTAAGCTGCCTTAGATTAGCTTCCATTTACCAGCAGCTAGAAATGAATGCAGGAAATAGTTACTGTAGACTGACTTTTATACCTTAATTAGATGCTTTTAACTAGGTATAATTTGTTCATCTGTCCATACCCTGAGAGCATATGGCTCTTGTGTTCAAAGAAATGTCAGTATAAAACAGCATAAAGTCATTGGTTGGATAAGCAGACACCAGCCTCTTCTTCATATAGCCTCCTAGCTTGTTCTGTCTCTGGTACCCCCAGGCACTGGACATCTCCACTGAGAGGCGGGGGCAACACCCTGTATCATTCCCCTTCATGGCCAAGAACAAGAGTCTGAAAACCTCTCTGAGACTGGATATTTCTTGGTTAGAAGTTGGTCCTGACCCTTGCTGAACTGTGAACACCAGGCACACTCTGCATTTGTGAAACCAGAAGGCAGCTCAAAAAACCCCCAAACAACAAAAACCCAAAAAACCGTGAACAGGAATGAAAAGCTAATGGGTGACAGAAAGGAAACGTTTGCAGCCAAATCTTCCCTGCCTTCCACGCATGCTCACATCACCACTTACGGGCCCAGTAGAGCTGTAGACTAGATTATAATTAGAACAAGATGGTCCAATTACAAAGATATGTGCCAGGCGGCATCAAGTGGAAGCATCTGCTTGGATGGGGACTACTTTGTCGCCAATTAAGAGTGCTCTCATTCCTAGAGCGTAAGCCATATGGATTGTGATGATTCCTGGGAGTCTGTGTGCACCAAGCAGATGTGAGGTAGGAGGCTGGAAGGGCAAGGTATGGACTGGCATTACATTTAGCCTTAAAATAGCTTTGCTGGAAACTCCAGGCCTTATGATGTATTCAGTTGCATTGGGAAGCCATTTGTCAGCTGCCAAAGGCATATGGATTATATATTACGTGCCTAGAATCTGGGAAAGACTGGTCCAAACTACCCTGTGCTCTGAACGACCAGCTAACCCATTAACCATTCACTGAGGCTAGGCTGACAGTCAACCATCTGGAGGTGAAGCTTTCTCGAACTGGGCTCTGGGGTCTCACCAGGGTATTTTGAATGGGACTGGGTCATCTTTAAGTAAGCTGCTAGAGTACAGGTTCGCAACGTTTTGCCTGCAAAGCATTTTTATGTAGCTTGTAAAGGGCTTTTTAGTGGTGGCCATACTTGATAGAAGCAGGTGATGGATACTGGTGTGTTGAATGCATTGGGAGATGATTAAGAACACGAGCTGGCCCAACCTATTTTATTGGTAAGAAAAGCTAGTGGCATAAATCCCACTTAAACTAGAATTACATTGTGGCACTGGATTCTCCCTGTTGTAACTCTGTATACGTAAGGTATACTATATCACATGCATTGAACATAAAGATAAGGTAACTGCTGTGTTGTGCAGTAAGAGCCCTCCATGAACAAAACTTCGGGAGCTTCTGTGCTAGAAGAAGGGAGCGCCCTGCCTAAATGGGTTCTTAGCTGGTTCCTGTCACTGGGCACGTCAGCTCCAGAAGTGCTTTACGTCACCTCTGTCCATCAAATCAGAAAGGCGGGACTCTGGGAAGTGTTTGTGACTCTGTCACCAAAGCAGTCTGAGCACGTCATTGGAACCCCCTCTCTACCCAAAGCGATCTGGGGCCCAGGCAGGATTTATATTCACTTCGTTGCGTTTAGCTGGTTTTCAATTACCATCTTAATTAAGGTATGCCCAGGTGACCTGCTGCCATTCTACTGCTCCCAAAGTCAACAACTGTGTTAGAGCATCAAAACCCAGGGGTCTTATTTCACTGCCGCAGGTGGTACACCATGATCCAATTACTTTCTCTCTCATCCTACTGCTGGAGGCTGGCAGAGCTGATATTTGCACATCCCTATGAATGAATTTCCCATAATATGTACCATGCAACCGCCTCTTGGCATTAAACAGTATAAGCAAAAAAATAACAGCAACAGCTTCGACTTATAAAGCATCTTCTCATGACAGGATGTCTCCAGGCACTTTCCACAAGACGTACAGTAACATAATATCACCAAACTAACAAGGGGCCGTGAAGGAGGGGGGATGAAGAAAGCTCTTGGTTTGATTTAAAGGAGGAAAGAACATGGCTTTCAGCGGTGTTTCAATTACCATCTTAATTAAGCTATGCCCAGGTGGCCTGCTGCTGCTTTGCTCCTATGCACTCACACGTGGTCAACCCCTACGAAGGAGGTGGTTACCTCTTTGTAGCGGTCCCTGCTGCAGTATCTCCCTGCCACTGATCCAGAGAACTGCAGTCCCAATATGGCCATTTCCCCTCTGATCTCTGTGGCAGCCAGGAGCAGCAGGAAGGGCAACCATGGCCTAAGGGCCACAGGAAGTGCTGGCCAGGAGAGGGAAGAGCCGACTCCCTTTTCATAATGGAGTACAGGAGGGGTGATTAAGAACAAGGGGTCAGCCTCCCAGGGAAGGCTGAGACTTGGCTTAAGGGCTTCTCCCCTTCTTCCCTCTTCCTCTTCCTCCATGCAACAGCAGGCCTGGGAAGGGAGAGAGAAGAGTCCCTGTTCTGGAGTCCTGGTTGGTCTAGAAACCCCCTCGACAGCTGCAGGAAAAGTAGCAGAAAAGGGGATGTGGGGCAGGGATCATGTGCCTCCATAGATGGGGCTGGTTAGAGGCTAGGACAGACATGAGCCCCGGATGCTAAGTTGAGGTAAGGATCTGGGGCAATAAAGTGATTGATGGAGATGTGTAGTGGCCAAAATCATATGTCACTATAGCTTGGCTATTTGTCACATACAATGGAGAGGGGCAAAGGGACCAGCAAGGGACATTCAAAAACCAGAAGACTGCTCAAAAGCCTTTAGTTATTCTTTAAAATAAATGTGCAACTTACATGACTGTGGTTGAGGACTCATGATTTTTGAAGTTTGGGGGTGACAGCACTTCTGGCAGCATCACACTCCTGCTACTTCTCTCTATTGGTAGAGACAGAGAGTCATAGAGAAGTCAGGCTGGAAGGGACCTCCAGAGGTCATGTCTAGTCTAATCCCCTGCCTGAGGCAAGATGAACCCTATCCAAACCATCCTGTACAAATCCACTGTCTAACCTCATAGTAAAACTACCCTCAACCCTGACACAACACAAGACATAACTCTCTAACTTGACACAGGTACAGCAGGGAGACCACAGTAGCCAACATCGTGTTTGTGTAAAAAATTGTCAATATATGCTCAAGAGATCCTAGGTAGAGCATGCCCCTGATCCAGAGGAAGGCAATCCCTCCCCTCTCCTCCCCTCCCACCCCCTCCAGTTCGTACCAGTCTGACCATGGGGTAAAATTCCAATTTCTTACTGACTTCCAACATGGCAATCAGTCTGACCTTGAGCAGTGGGGTATGGATGAACAAGTAGAATAATTGTAGTAGAATATTTTGTGATAGGTGCACCCACTAAAATAGCCTACATCAAAAGAACATTAAATTTGCAAACTCCAGCACTCAGAAGTCAAGAAATGCCTGTTCAGGCTTCACTGTGCCTCTTGTGTTCCTGCATTATGATGTGATCATTAATTAAATGCTCACACAGTGTTTTTTCCACAGCACCCTCTGCCTCATTCAATCTCGAATGAGGCAGCACTCACAGTTTGGGCACCTTTTCAGTATTTCTTTTCATCTTGTCATTCAGCGTGTAGCCCTATGCATTATTTACTGCACACTGCCCAAATGTTGCAACAAATGCGGAATTATTAATTTCTTTGCAGGCTTTTCCATGAAGTTCTAATCACAGTATCTTAGTTCTTCATAAACATTAACTCTGCCACACCTCAATGAAAGAAGTATTATTATACCTTTTTTTTGCACATGTGGAACTCAAGCACAGAGAAATGAAGGTCAAAAGGTTCCACTTTTTTTTTGGATATTTGGTTTAATATGCCTAGGACCTGCTTTTTCAGAGTACTTAGCACTTTATATATTCAAGGCTTCAATTGCTTGCAGCTTTGAATGTTCCACGTTTCTGGAAATCAGGATCCTGATATTTCTAACTGAGTCCTCAGAAAAATAAAGCACATGCAACGACCACCTTTGCAAATATGTGTTCAGATGAGTTGCCCTGCCTTACATGTTATACCCCACACTGAGTAGCTGCATCAAAAGCAAGAATGAAATCCACTTAGCCCAGTGCTGTCCACTGCCCTAAACATGAAATGATGCCTTCCCCTTCTGCATCTGTTTGTCTCATTTGCTGCCCAAAACTGGCTCTAGTAGACTTCATATAATCAGTGAAGGAGGGCTGGAAGGGATCTCCATAGGTCATATAGTCTAACTCCCTGCCTCAGGCAGGATCGCCTCTAGCCAAACCATCCCATATAAATGCATAATCTAAACATTTAGTAAAACTGCCTAAACATGACACAAAACATAACCACTCAAACTTGCCACAGGTAAAATAGGGGACCATGGCAGTGAACATCCTGCTTTGGTAAAAATGTTGTTAATACATGCTTAAGAGAGCCCAGGAAAAGGCCCCTGTCCCCTGCTATAAAATAAACACTTCTGGTGAAGCACTGGAACAGGCTACCCAGAGATGTTGTGGACTCTCCATCCTTGGAGGTGTTTAAGGCCCAACTTGACAAAGCCCTGGCTGGGATGATCTAGTTGGGGCTGGTTCTGCTTTGAGCAGGGGGTTGGACTAGATGTGACCTCCTGAGGTGCCTTCCAACCCTCATTTTCTATGATCCTATGATTCTCAGACCCCACCCCCCCTCCAGTCTGACCATGGGGTAACATTCCTTCCTGACCCCAAATATGCCCCCCTGAGAGGAGGGGTAAGACCCTCAAGCCAGGAACCTCCTGATTTGAGTCTTAGCAGGAGCATTGGCACACCCCAATTGAGATCCTCAGCCTTGGCTGCAGCCAACACCCAATGTCTCTGAGGAAGGCTTAAAAAAAGCCTCCCTGAAATGTAGCAGAAAGGGGTGGTGGTGGTGGGAGGTGGGGAGGAGAGCGGAATTCCCTCCCAGCACCATGAGGCACTGGAAGTATGGGAAATACCTGTAGAACAACACAGGCATCACTACGCTTAGATCAATCCCAAACCAGTGGTTTTCCAACTTCTTTTTGAACACCTCCAGTGGTGCAGAGTCCACAGTTTTCTTAGGCACTTCATGGTGGTAAAATTAGCACCATCCACAAAGTTAGTACCAGTATACAAAGTACTGTCCTTGCCCATCTGTGGTGGGGCACCTTTGGTGCCCTGCCACTTTAAGGGGCTTGAGCAGACTGTGGAGCAGCTGGTATGTGCGGCCTGGCCCAAACAAATGGTCACACGACTGAAAGGGGGCCACCAGATTGGAAGAGGGCTGGGCAGCCTCAGTATAAGCCCAGGCCCTAGAAGCAGAGCAGCAATTACACCTAGGGAGCCAGAAGAGCAACATCTCTCAGCCTGCAGCGCCCAGACCACCTGGAGGTCAGGGTAGGAACTATGGGGATGGAGCAGGTTCCTGGTCCTGGGTAAGACCTGAAACTGTACCCTGCTGGGGAAGATGGGGTGGTGGGGCAGTCTCCAGGAAATGCCACATCTGTGCCTCCCCTGTGCATCCCAGGTAAGGATGGGGTGCTGTAACACCTCCTCCCCTGCTGCCTCGTGGGTATCCCATGGTGGGAAAAGGCTAGGGGATTACACCCCAACAGAAAAACACAGGGCTCAGGCCCACTGAGTATTTTGAGTCCTCAAAGAGCCTCAGGTTGTGTGTCATGGACTAATACATTAACCCAGTATATCCATTAATCAGCAAGTAGACCTTTTATTAAGCCTGGGGCAGGGGGCCTATTTTACCCTAAAAGCTCTCTTAAAAGACCAGGTTTAAGTTTAAAAATGTGCAGTGTTCTCTTATTATTACCCAGCACAAGGTACATGAAGTGCTCTAGCCCATAACAGAGCAGGTAGGGATGATATCTTTGTGCCCATAAAGCCTATGCTTCCAAATTGGTATTCGGTAATGGGCAGCATTGCAGAATATTTCTAGAAAGTAGGAGATGCTGTATAGGATGCTGCAAAGCACTGGAAGAGTCACAGTTGTTGGTTTCACTGTATCTCTGCTGGTTTCATTTTTAATAAGCATTTACTACAGGGAATAAGTACACCCTATGCTCCTTGTGTAGTGGCAGCACAACATGAAAGATGGCAGTACTATAGGCAAAAACGTCAAGGCCATGCTAGCATATTGTTGAATTGACCTTGCTTTTATTTGAGCAGTAAATACCCATCCTCCAGGTTATAGGCCACAGTAAGTTCATATTACTCTGGGGCCAATGGCACTTGACGTTTCCTGGGGCAGGGGTTGGCAGATTCAGCTGAGGTAGGCTGCCATTTGCTCCCATGGGTCTGACTTGTTTTTGGAATGATTGTTTCTGTTAGCTGATTGAATGTAGAAAGAGCTGGTATTATTTTCCGTTGTGGTGATCAGTGCATTCGCCTAGTATTTCTTGAACAACAGTCAGACCTGTAACGTGGCTTCTCCCATGAGACCTAGCAGGACAGGGAATATGCAGGGCAACATGGGCACTAGGGCTGTGAGAAGCGGCTAGTATTCGCTTCAGATTAAGATCCGGCCAATTCGGAGGACAGTGATTCGATTTGGTGATTCGAATCGCTGTCCTAATTCGATTTGGCTGAATCTGAATTGGAGATTTGGCTGCTGCCGAATCAGCCAAATCTCCGAATCAGCCAGGCCAGGCCCATCCCCTGCCTGCTCTACCATCCTGGCAATAGCTGCCCCTCCTGCCCCAGCTCCCGCCACTTTGAGAGAGAGAGAGAGAGAGAGAGAGAAAAAAAAAAAAAAAAGGCCCCAGCTCACCGGGTGCTGCTGGGCAGGGGGCAATCCCTGCTGCCCCCCACTGTCCCACGCTGCGTGGGGGGCTCTGCCTGAGCCCCTTCGACCCGCCCCTCACTCCCTAGCCCCCCCCATGGGTGCCCACCCAGGCCAGCTCTGGCCCTTTAAGGAAAAAAACTCCCCAGACTCATTGTTCCTGCCTGTGGGGGGCGATCCCTGTTGCCCCACACTGCCCCGCGCCATGTGGGGGACTCTGCATGAGCCCTCAAAGCCTCGAGGCTGCTGCAGGAGCAGTGAATTCTGGGGCTTTTCATGGTGGTTTTTTTTTGTTTTTTTTTTTAAAGGGCTGGAGCTGGCCAGGGTGGTGTACCTGTGGGGGGCTGGAGGAGTGGGCATGGGGGGGGGCTTGTGGCACAGCTCCCCATGCAGCATGGGGCAGTGGGGATCACCCCCCCCACCTGGCAACACCCAGTGATCACTGGGTGGTGGGTCAGGGGGGCTAGCAGGGGTCCCCCCATGGTCCCCTCCCCCAGTCCCCCGCTCCTGCCCTTAGTACTTACCAGCTCGGAGTCAGCTGCAGCTCCCTGCTGCAGCCACCGGGGACTGCCCAGATCATCAAAGCTCTTTCAATCTTTTCTGAAGATTCGGAGAGCTTTGAATCAATTCGGACCTTTCAATTGGTCCCCTGATTCAATTCGGAGATTCGGCCACTGAATCAGGCTGAATTTCCTCCAAATCAAAAGCTTTTTAGAGCCCTGATGGGCACAACCTTTTTGCCCATCCGCAGCTTCATTCCAGATGGCATCAGTGGCTCTATGGTGTAGGAAGCCTCAAGCTTCAGAAGGGCACAACTGATTCATCTACACAGGCCCTCGCAGAAAACTGACTTGGTCAAAGTTACGCTGATTTCCCACTTGCACCTGCTTTCATGCAGTTTGATATCAGCTCCATAATGTATGGTGAATGTGGGCCAATGATGGCACTGAATCTGGCCCATGTGTATATTGCAGGAAGGTTTTAGGGATCGGCTGCTCTATGCTGATTGACATGAACTGAGAATCTGACTGATTGACTGGCCATGTAAATGTAGCCCAGGGGGGAGGGGGAGGATGGCTTTGCCATAGATAACAGGATCTGGAACATGTCACCTCTAGCTTGCTGAGGGAAATATCTCCTGAGCTGGGAGCAACTGAGAATTGTTACCATATGAAAGGCATTTATTGGCCTATGTCAAACGAGTTGGCGGTCTCTGCCCAGTTGCTGGAGGATACAGACCCTTGGCAGGATGAGTACTAGTTAACATTCAGGATGGCAGTCGTGGCTGATGAGCCAGGGTCTGAATGGGGAGCTGTCAGTCTGGCACTGTTCGAGTGAACTCACTCAGCCACAAATATGTAAAGCCAGGATGGGACTCCAGCTCTGAGAGCATTGTGCTGGGTTCGCGAAGTGTCCGGGAAGGATCACATCTGCCGGTGGGAGGGTTCTCGCGATGGTGAGCCACGTCTCGGTGCTATGGCAACCCACTGATTTAATGCACGCTATCATGGAACCAGGAGTTTTACAAATCCCAGGCCCTGCTTTGAATGGGGTCCTCTTTGTGGCCATGAATGAGGAGACCACCTCTGAGCTTCCTCATGACGTGACAATAAATCCCAGCCCCACCTCTGCTCTGAAAGAACTTTACACAGTTCCCACTGGTGACAGGAGCTGAGATCAGGGCCATTAATATGCTCGGTTAAAAGGAGGAAGTGGTAATGGAGACAGCTCCTGCTTACATGCATTTGTCTTCAGCAGTTAGTCATCGAAACGGGGAATGGCCGTGAACAAAGACAAAGCCGGCTTGTTTTACATTAGAGGCAGGACCTCATGTAAAGAGCATTATCGAATGCAGAATGATGGGTAGGGAGGGGAAAGGGAAACAATTGGCTTGGGGTTGTTTCTTCCCTCCATCTGTTGCAGAGAGCTAGTGCCTTGGGCAGGGATGTCATAGCAGTTATCATACCTGACCCTGCAATCAGCATGGCAGGAGCCTGCACTGCCCTGTGTGCTATAGCTGCCCTGGGCATGTAGTTGCCCTGCTGTGCCTCTGCCGAGAACACTTGAACGCATCCGATAAAAGAGAGACGGCTTCTGCCTGGAACAAACCTTGCAGCTCCCCTTAGCGTGGTGGCTAAGAGAAACCCAGGCATTCGCACCCCACCCCAGAGGAGCAATCAAATCCAGGGACACCAAAGGGCACAAGGTTCCTGTATTACCTCTCTCTGTGCTGTCTTGTGGGCTGCAGGTCACGGCCTCCTGAATTACTGTTACTCCTCTATCAGCGAATGGGTGCATCTTGGCATGGCTGGTTGGGTCTCTAGTCCCAGGACCTGGGCTGCTTGCTCTCTGGACCCAAGCGACTCCAGCCTCTTCCACGTTATCTGCAGCCCCTGAGTCCCTCTTGACTCGGACCTTTAGATATTGCTTCTGTTTCTTGCATTGAAGAGACTGTGGCTCCTAGCTGAATTGTGCAACGGGGTTTAACACAGTGCCTAGGAAAGAACCAGCAGGTTCATCACAGTCTCAAAGCTTATCCAAATCCCCATTTACTACCTCTGTATTCTCTTGAGATGTTTTAAAATATTCTGATTTTTATAATATACCAAGTAACCACTAGCCAAAACTCAGGCATCTTTAAAATGTTCTATTTGGGCACCCAAGATCATTACTTATTGTTAAAACTATAGAACAGGGTTTTTAAAGTCAGGCAACCAAATCCATAACAAAGCACTTAAATAACTGGTGGCTTCATTTTAAGAAGTGCTGACACTTCTTAACCAACTCTTGCTGAAGCCAGTATGGATGGCAGATGCTGTCCATCTCCAAGGGACTAATTATAGATTCAGGTACCAAACCGTGTGTACCCAAATTTGAACTTTTTCCTCTTCTACCTTGGTGGGAGAGGTGTCCCTGCCTGGTCTATTCAAAGATGTCTTGGGGCTTTGACAGTGTTGTTGCTTTCATGACAATAGAATCTGATGTGCCCCAAATTGTGCCACAAAATAGCTGGAATGGAGGTAGATAAGCTTTTGAATGCAAGACATTCTTCTTCAGGTCCTGAAGAAGAAAGTTTTGCATTCACAAACTTGTCTAACCCTACTCTGACTCTGCGGTTTGTCCCATGAAAGATATCACCCTAAGAAATCCTTGCCTCTTACATAAGTCCTGGACCATCATGGCTATAACATCACTCTAATACTGCCAAAAAATTGCTCATCTAGAAATTGGTGAATCTTGTCCATAACACAGACTCTGGGAAAG
>NW_005841975.1:1653202-1672442 GCF_000455745.1 Alligator sinensis | reverse complement strand
TGAGTGGAGGTGTTGAAGGCATGGTGAAAGAGTCTGGATCTCCTCTGAATTCCAAGAAAACTGAGCCTGAGCCTGGGTTGCAGTTTGCAAGAGCATGGTAGCTGCTTACCTGCACTGCCTGGCTTAGAAGTAGGAGTATAGCAATAACACAAGAGAGACTGCTTTTGTACTATTTTTGGCCCAGTTAGAATCAGAAAGTCCTGGAAAGCTTGTAATGACATTAAATGCAGAAAATGTGACTGGTGCTGTCACAGGGATTTGAGAAAATAGGGTATTTATGAAGGTTTCTTTGAACTGTCTCATTCGGATCAGAAGGCTCTGTAGGGAGCCATCATCTCCATGATATAAGTGGCACAGTTGTCTTCATAGTTTAGCAGTCAGGGGCAGGGCTTTCAAAACCACTCGGCCTTGGCCTGAATTTGCTTGCACTGAAGTCAGTGGCAGCTCTGCCATAGACTTAAGTGACAGCAGGGCTGGGCTGGTACTAAGTAATTTTCAAAGTCCCTCCCTGATTTGCTTCCTTTCTCCAGCCAGCCGCAGACATGTCCACCTTGCATTGAGAGAACATTTATTCTTGTTGCAAAATCCAACACTTCAAAGTTAGGAAGCGCCAGACCAGCACAATCTGAATTCTGCACCCTTGCTTGTTTGCATGGTGATATACTCTTCAATTGCATGATCCCATGCTATTTTTTCCACTTCGTGGCCAGCCCCCAGCATTCCCCCTTCAAAATCCCTTGCACAAATCTACTCCCCTACTCCTGTCCTTTCAGATCCAGATGCTGTCCTCTTACTATTGGAATCAGGCAGCTCCCTCCTCTGTGATGCCTGGACCATGGGGCACTGAGGCCACAGGAGAGAGAGACTCCCTGCCCTCATTTATGCATGCCACGGCCCAGTGCAACAAATAGAGTGAAGGTTGAACTCGCCTCCTGGACTAGATCATACCCGGCGCAGAGCAGAGCTTCAGGGAATTGAACTTCTAACCTCCTTCAAGCCATGACTGAGTACATTCAAATGCCACATTTGCAACATTTTGGCAGCATTTGGGGGGATATTCAGAATAACAAACCCACCTTTGACCCCATGGCAGAATGTTTTAGCAAGGGCAAAATACAAGTCTTTTTCCAAGACTTGTTCACAAAAATGGCTGAAACTTCATCGGAAAAAGGTTGCAAAAGTTCTCCTGAGTAGAAATGAAAGTTCATATTTCATAGGATATCATAGAGGAGTCAATAAATGGAAAACTCTTCTGGGCAGTTCTTAGCTGGTAAGGTGTCTCTCAGCTCTCTTGATGGTCAGATGGCAGATGGTCAGCTGACCAGAGGGTGGGCAGGGCCATGGGTATATATAAGCCTGGGATTTGAGCTGGCAATCCAGGTTGGCCCTGCTCGCTGCAGGGTGTGGAGAAACACCCAGGGGTGCTGGTCAGACTGCTTTGCTGCTCGCAGGAAGACTTAGATCTGAGGAGCTCACAAGTGCCAGACTGGGAGGTGTGCTGGCCCAGGAATGAAAGGAGGTTTGCCCTCTTCACGGGGGCAGAGGGCTGCTTCTGTTGTTTTGTTTCTGTTATAGCCCAGGGGCTTATGTTATGTCACTGTTTCTACTGATGGTTTGGGATGAGGCTCTAAGGGGAGGAGGAGGTCTCGTTAGTGCCTAAAGGGGTACAGCCACAGAGAAGCCAGGGACCTGGTGCCAGCAAGAGCACAGCCACAGAGGGCCCAGGGGCCCGGCAGACAAGGGCCAGAGGCCCAGTGATTGGAAGGAACAAGCAAAGCTAGTGCCTCAAAGCCAAGTCTGGTTCAGTGGACCTAGGCTAGAAGGCCTAGCAAGATAGCAGAGGCTGAAGCCCAGCAGAGGGACAACATACCTATAACACCCATGAGGCATGGAGCATGATAAAGGGAAGGATCTGGAGCCATGCAATTAGCCCTTAAGGCTTTGGATGCCCAGCCAGGCACAGTTGACTGTAGCAGCCCAGCCAAGGGCCTGAGACTAGAGGCCCAGCCAGGGGCCTGGGACCAGTGAGACAGGCCTAGCAAGGTCCATGGGCAGCCTCCCTATTTATGTATATAGCATCAAGGTGTGGTGGGCAAGATAGGAGGGTGCCCTAGGGACAGAGTAGGGCATGGTCACGGAGCCACCAGGGGGCATCACAACCCCACCCCAACCTCGATGTGTTACACATGGTAACAGTCTTTGAATGCTTGGAAGGCTGCCATAAAGAAGGAGCACAGCTGTTCTTCCTTGATGCAGAGGGCAAGACACAAAGCAGTGATTCTGAGTTGCACAGAGTAGATTTAGACCAGACCTCAGGAAACCAAACAAACCAAACCACTTCCTTACTGCTAGAATCGTAAGGCAGTGGAACAGACTGCTCTGGGAAGTCATGGAGCATCCTGCATTGGAGGTGTTCAGGAGGAAACTGGGGTTGGACAGGGAGGATTTAGGAATAAATTTCCCTCTGTAAAACAGGGGGGCTTGGAACAGAGGGGCCTTGAGGTTCCTTCCAACCCTATGATTCTGCGTGCACATGCACACGTACAATCTTTCACATGAGTTTCATGTGTCTATAAGTGTCCTAGTCCATGTTTACACCACAGTAGGAGCATCTACAGGTGTGCTTTAATGCACATTAAAATGTCACAAAAAAACCGCACACTTTCACTAATGCCCATTAAAGTAGTTTATGCACCTTTTTCTAGTACCTCACAATGGAGATACTAAATTTAATGTGCATTAGCAAAAGCACATTAATGAGTATGTAGAGAGTGTATATTGGCTTAGCTGTTCCTGAGCCTGCCCAGCCTTTGTGTACTTGCAGGAATACTTCATGCCCAGAAGAAAGCTGGTTAAGATGCTGCCAGGCTCTGCTTTCAAGCCCTTGGCTTCCAGCCTACTTCAAAGCAAGTGCTGAGGATAACCCTGAGGTGGGTTCCCTGGCATATTTCTGAGTTTGAAGTTTGTGTGCATAGGCAACAAGGTGCACTCAAGCTCATCCTAGCTGGGATGTGCCTTCACTGTAGTGAAGGCAAGCCCTGAGAGCAGTAGACAGTTGCGCTAGACTTGTGGATAAATGGTCAGATTCAGAGCAACACTGGGTTGGCCCCTTGATGGGGCTAATCCAGGCATAAACACTTCTGTCACCTCATACTAATAACTCGTGTTACTTCACAGTAGGAAAAGGCCATTTGTGAGGGCAGCTGTGTTAGCTGACCTGCTAAGAGCCTCCTGACAAGCAGAAATACCACTTTCCAGCCCACACTCATCAGCAGGGCACATCTGCCTGCAGTGCTCTGGGGAGAGCAGTCATAGGTAGCAATATTACATTCACACTGCCATATATTTAGAAATACCTTTCAGTTTTAGCTGCAGATGATGATGATGATGATAATAATAATAAAGCCCTCTTCAAATAAAAGCAAAGATGATTCCAATTAAATGTTGTTCTTTCATCCACCCCCCAGACTATCCAGTGTCTCCCCTTTCTGATGCATCTTCTCATAATCCGCAATTTGAAGCTGTCTGGAGTGGGAACTTTTTTCCATACTGGCACTTGGTGCAACAGTCCTGGTCTGTTATGGAAACCTTTGGAGATCGCTGGACATGTTGACAAGTGCATTCACACTGGCTTAAATTTGCCGTGCAGTAAGTTACTGCACAGTAGGCAGAAATAGGGTGGCGTCTACACATGCAGGCGTTAAAGTGCATTAACACTGTGTGTGGACTGACTTGGGACTAAAGTTAGTAAGTAAGGCATCTACATGCACGTTACTGCGTAGTTACTAATCGGGTGTGCATTTAATACCTGCATGATGCCGGTATCAAATTTACACTCAAGTTGGTGTAAGTTTCCATATTTACTACACACTACGGGTGTGCATGTGTAGACACACAGTAAACGTGCACGTATAGATGCACCCCCTGGGCTGTAAATCAATAGGAATAATAGAGAATAAGTTAGGGTGCGAGGAAGCCCCTTCCCACTCCTGGACAAAAAACCTTGGGTAATTCATTCAGGGCATGAAACTCAATAGATGAAGCTGAGTATATATTTGCACATACTCTTTCCTTTTTTTCTTGAAGACACTCAGTCTTTTATGGCTATTGCTGCCAGCTCGAACCATCCATGCTAGTAGAAACTCTTGGGATGCTCTGTGCTGAGCACTCCCCCAGATATACACCCTTCTCCACCCTAAAACTGGTGACCAAATGGGCACTTTATCTTTGGAGAGGCAAATAAAAAACAGCAGTGCTGATGATCTACACAAGCTGAAGCTGCTTCTACAGCTGCCTCATCTAAGGAAGCAGCGCACAGATGCTGCATCTGTGTTAGAACCACCCTGATAGAGCTTTGTAGTTCTCCTACCCAAGCTGCTCACAAGTCGGCCCTCTCATTATGGAAGAGACACCCGCGTGGATAGCCATGACAAGCAGCAATTATTGTACTGACAAAATAAAAGTTGTGAGCTGTTTTGCAAATATTTTTTGAAGACCCACTTCAGCAGCAGAAGTAGGCGTAATTACACATAAAAATGTATCTCTTTTATAGTCTCTTAATTATCTACTCAGGTGAACCATAATTTGAGGGGAAAAGCTTTAAAACTATTCTTGTTTAATAAAAAAAGCATGAATTGGTGGAATGCAATCCTAATGTGATTATGTGAAGAGGAGAGAGATCTGGATCTCAGGGCTGGATCCAAGGCAGCTGTGCTCAGTGCATCACAATCCCTTGGGGCTTTGATCCCACCTCTGCCACAGACATGACATCTGACCTTGGGCTTGTCCCTTCTCCTTGATATGTCTTTGTCTTCCCTCCCAGTCTTTGCTGCATTTATTTAAATTATAAATGCTTCAGAACAAGGGCCAATTTCTTACAGCCACTTGCACAGTGGGACCTTGATTTAGATTTGCACTGTATTGCCAATGTAATGTTGATGACAAATAGAAGCTCTCTTCCTAATATACATGAGGGCTGCTCGATATTTACATATTTGAGGCAGCATTTTCTCAGTTCATCTTTTGCTTTTGTCTTTGTCTGTACATCCACTGCCTCTCTACAGAGGTGATTTGAGTATTCTCTGAGTCCCCCGCAGGTCTTCACCTTGCATAGTGATAATTGTGAATAAAATAGAAGGATGATAACCTTTAGCCTTGATCTTTTTAGACCATCTTGATCCTGAGGCACAAGCATCTGGCATTCAGAAATGGAGCAATCCAAACACCCCATGTTGCTACAGGCAACAGGAAAAGTCCATTGAGGGTAAAAGTCCAGTGGAGATACTTGTCTCCTCCTGCAGACAAATGTGCCCAGTAGATAGAAAGGGCTTTGCATGACTGGACAGGGGAGGCAAACTATAGAGCACATTTCAACTCTGCATTGGGAGGAGCAGGGGTTCTCAGTCTATAGGGACTGACTGAGCATGGACAGAAAGTTGCTGCCAGCTGTCACTTGGCAGAGAGATGAGTTTGGTGGACTCAGAACAGGTTCCCAGAGACGGGTGGCCATGCTCACGTACTGCCTGCCTCTCCTTCCACCGAAGGATAAACACAGCCACCATTAGTATTCATAGTAGAGGCCAAGAAGTTGGCCTACCTGCAATGTACACAGGACGGCTGCCATCTGATAGTGGCTGAGCAGGTGGTGAACTGTGATTGGCACTGCCAATGTTAAAACATCCCATTATGGTTACCTCAGTTTCCCTGTCTGTGCTTGCTTTTTTGGTTTGCTACAAGTTATATTTTATTCTTTAGGGTATGAGCTTCTTGGGGTAAGGACCTTCATTCACTGAGGCTGGGATTTTTAACCACACTCAGTGTTGGACTCAATTTACTTCTATGAAATCCCTGAGTGTTTTACCACTGATGTCAGTGGAAGAAAAAAGTAGCCAACCTGAAGAATCTTTAAAATCTTGTTCTGTACCATTTTAACTCTCATACCATGCACACACTCCATTCCCCAAAAAGAAGCCCTCCAAATTTGAGGTTCATATCTTAAGTGGGGAATCTGATGGTTTTTTTTTTTTTTTTTTTTTAAATCCCTTGCTGAAGCAGAAGCATGAAGACGCGGTGTTGGAAAATAGCTGCCAACTTCTCTCTCAACATGCAAGCAGGAGGAGCAGAGTCCAGTGTTAGCCCTTTCATAGCCACTCTTGGCTTGCTGGCTGACAGAAAAGCTGCCAGCTATTTTGAATTTCCAGGAAAAAAAAGCCAGTTCTGTGCCATGACTCTGGAAAAATCTTTTCCCCCCTATATTCTGCCTTCTGAAACCAAGATGCATGTGACTGATAGGGAATTATGCAAGAAAATACCATATATTTGGTACAGGGGATATTTTTTTAAATGATGGAGGCTCTGACAAAGGGACTGGGGTATGAACACTTATTTAGGTGCCTAATTCCTATTGTAATCAGATAGGAGTTAGGTACCTAGATGCCTTTGTGCAGGTAGGCCTCAGTGACTTAGGAATATGAACTCCAGTCCCTTTTAATGGGATGCATGTGCAATAATTATTCACTTAGCTCAGTGCTTCCAAAGTGAGTGACCCATGTGGGGTCTCAACTTCTAATGGATGGGATCATAAACCTCATGGAAAATCTACTATAAAAGCAGTGATAGCAACCAGAAAGAGGGTTGTAGACCTGGCAGTGCACGGGTGGCCAGTGGATTCACCAGCTAGTCAAGGGTATCAGTTGAAGCGTTTGGTGACCACTGACAAAGGGCATGTCTTCCTGTCACGGGACAATGTTAGTGGGCATTGCTTTGAAAACAGGCTTCATCCACTCATTCTCCCCCAAACACCTTGTAGTTACTGTTAGAGAGGTGCCAGGCACACCCATTGCTGCTCTCATGAGGATGCCCAAGACAAGAGAGGCTGTGTTGTGCATGCGCTACATGGGCACATACATTTTTTTGGCACCAGATGTGGGTAGGTGTGTCGTCACAGTTTAGGCACTTTCAGTATTCTACTCCTTCACTGTGCACCATAAAGTTTTGGCTTGGTTGTGGGCTTCAAGTACATCCACAGCCCATTCTGTACCTATTCTGCAGCAGAATAGTGGAGTTCAGTGCTGTTGTTCCTGCCTCTTTCCCAAGCCTCACATTCAAATTAGAACAAAAACTCAGGTTGCTCCTCCTCAACCACCTCCATTCAGGGTGACAACCAGCTGGTCCCTTCCCTGAGGTTGATTCCACTCCACCTTTTTGATCCAGTGCAGCTTCATTATGCAGCTGAGCTGAGTTACAAAATGTATTGACTCTGTCAAAACAATGGCAAGGTACTTCAGTCTGTTGTTGCTGGAAGCATATAATAAACTAGGTGGTTGACTGTCATTATAAGAACATTGGAAGGATAATGTATTTACCTCAATGGCACTGTCCAGACAGTAGAGAAATAGTGTGCTGTAAATATCTAGTATTGGACACAGCAGGTTGGATATTTAAATAATGAAATCATTACCGTCTTCAACCCTGTGTTTTTGGCTTTAGGCCATAAATCACCACATGGGCTGGGATTTGGGCACATTAATGCATACAGCACTCTTCAATAACAGATTTCACTGTGTTTTACTAATAAGGTTAAAGTCCCATCAATCCCATTTTATAGCTGGGGAAGCTGAGGCATGGGGAGTAGAAGTGACTTCCCCAGGATCACTCAAGGAATCAGTAGCAGCACTGGGAGTTAAACATAGGTTTCCTAAGTCTGAACTACCCATTAGTCCACATTGCCTGTTGAAAAAAAAATGGGCAAGATGACAGACTCCGTGGTGACCTTTGTCTGGTTCTGATGGTGAAGGTCGTCCAAGTAACTATAGCAGACAGCTCCTAGATCTGAGCCCTTTGGCTAGGGTTTATAAAGTGCCTGTGCTCCAAAACCAGCAGAAGTTTTTCTCCTTTGGCTCTCTTGGAAATTCCCCCTTTAGTGACTACAAACTGGGACCTTCCTCTGGATCCAGAGTCTGAGTTTGCTGGGAGTGGGCTACAGAGATACTTCAAGGCTTATCTGTGGAGCATAGCCAAGAGGAACCCTGGGTTCCAGTCTCTACACCCTGGACTTGTGTCTTCACTTTACTTTTCACAGGGTGCATCTACACATGCATTTAATTTGCATTAAATTTACTGCACAATAAGCAGGTTGAGGCTTTTATCTACATGTTCAAGCTCAGTAATGCTGTGTGTGGACTGTTAGTCCCAAGTCAGTCCACATGCAAGTGTTCTTGCACAGTAAAGTGTCTACATATGAGTTACTGCGCAGTAACTAATTGGGCATAGATTTGATAACTTCATGATGCAGGTATCGAATTCAGTGTAAATCACCATATTTACTCTGCAGTACAGGAGTGCACATGTAGACGCCACCCGTACTGTACAGTAATTTGTGGTTACTGCTCCGTAAATGTGCGCATGTAGGTGCACCCAGTTACTGATAAAAAATGACTGTCACTGGAAATGACTGTCACAGTCACTGGGAACAAGAAGCAGTCTGGGAGCAGGGATTGTGAGGCAGGACTTCCTCTACCCCTGTGATGTCCTAATCACCAAAGTCCCTCATGTAGGCTCTTTCCTCATCTGTGATCCCATGAATCTTGGGCACAATGGCACAGCTTCAGTATGGTGGGTGGAGAGTACTTCCCTCATTGCTTCTAGTCAGGAGGTGGCAACACGGGGACTTTCCTAGGTTAAGGAAAGTGGGTTTAAGCCCTCTCAGGCAGAAGCAGGCATCAATCTCAGGTTCCCCACTGCCAAAGGATTTGTTTTAATTCTTAAATTATTCTAATAAGTTGGGCAGCATTTCCCCTTCTCCCATGTTTTAAGAGGAAAGAGTCAGGCCCACTCTATTCTGTGGAAAAGTCCTTGTAGGAACCTATCTTAAGGAGTGGGTTCTAGACTCCAGATCTCTAGCAGATAGAGGTACCTTATACCCAGCTCTGAATGAGGTGCTGAAACTCCAAAGAGGACATTCAGAAATCAGCTGTAAGGGGGTGGCCAGAGCAGCTTCACTGGAGAATTTCAGTGTTGGGAGGGTGCCAATAGACCTGGGTAGGTGGGGCATACTTGGGAACACCCTGGCTCAACCATGCTGTTGCTGCTGCTGCTGTGGTGTAGACATACTCTAACTCTGAACATGCACCTAATGTGGGGTTCTGAGAACTAGGCTTCTAAAAGTTAGGTACCTAAAAGTTGGGTGCTACTGTTCCCAAGTGTCTTATTGGATCTAACTCTAAGACTGGCCAAACATAGCCCTTATATCCAAGGAGCTAAGCTGAGTCTAGATTGTTCTTTTCCTCCTCTTCTTTCTGCCATTTCATAGAATCATAGAGAAGTGGGGCTGGAAGGGACCTCCAGAGATCATCTACTTCAACCCCCTGCCTGAAGCAGGAAAACCCTTTCCCACACTATTTCATACAAATCTATTATATTTGCAAAACTACATAGTCAATCTTGACACAAGACATAACACCCAAACCTGCCGCAGGTAAAGCAGGGGGAGAAGAGTGGCCACTATCCTGCTACTATAAAGACTGTTAATATATGCTCTAGAGATGCCAGGAAGGGGTCCAAACTCCTCACTATAGAGGAAGGCAAAAATCATAGTCCATACCATGGGGTAAAATCTGATCATGGGGTATAATTCCTTCCTGATCTCAAATATAGCAATCAGTCTGATCCTGAGAGGAGGGGCAAGGCCTTCTGGCTTTAAGTCCCAGCAGGAGCATTGGCACATCCCAGTCAAAATCCCCAGCCTTGGCTGCAGCCAACACTCAGTGCCTCTGAGGAAAGCTTAAAAACACCCTGACTCATGTAGCAGTGGGGTGGGGAGGAGGTTGTTCCCTACCATGTGGCAACCAGCAAAGCCCAAAGCCAGAAGCGTAGGAAATCCCCATAGTAGAACACAGGTATTGCTATACCTGGATCATCCCTGATCCATGGCTGTCCAACCTCTTCTTGAACACCTCCAGTGATGGAGAGTCCGCATCTCCCCTGGTTATCTATTCCACTGACTCCTTGCTCTAACAGTGAAGAAGTTTTCCTGATATCCAAGCTAAACCTACTTTGCTGGAACTTCAAGCCTAGTCTGTGTCCTGATTGCTTCAGCAAGAAAGATGTTCTCCCTCTTCCTTATAGCAGCCCTTCACAAGTATTTGAAGACTGCTATCATGTCACTTCCAAGTGCCTTTTCCACAAGCTGAACATACCTGGCTCCTTCAGCCTCTCCTCATATGACTTGCATTTCAAGCCCTTGATCATTTGTGTCACCTGTCTCTAGACCCTCTTTAACCTCTCCATGTGTTTTTTAAAATGTGGAGCTCAGAACTGCACACAATTCTCCAGATGAGGCCTAACCAGTGCCGAGTACAGTGGCACTATCACTTCCCATGTCTTGTACCTTATGCTTCTGTTGATGCTTCCCAAAACTGCATTTGCCTTTTGTGCAGCTGCATCACAGTGCAGCACATATAGCGAAGAACACATATTGGATATTCAGGTGGGAAATGTGCTGATAATATTAAACCATTGCCATCAATCATCCCTCAATGCACAGATTTCAGAGAGAGGAACATGTGGTAAACTTTATTATTATTATTATTGAAGTCACATGTCAAAGGCCCAGCTGAGATCAGGGTAATTTTGGGCTGGCCAAGTCATGAATAGATCATGAGAGTGAATGCCTACCTTGCAGAACCTCAAGGCGTAACGAACAACGCAAATGTTAAACAGGGAAACTGAGACACAACAAAATGAGCAGGCCAAGGTCACAAAGAAAGTTAATGTCAGAACTGGGACAAGGCCCCAGCTCCACAGAGATTTCCACTGCACGTGCTTTTGAAGCAGGCAAGTAGATCTCTCTTTGCCTATCTGCAATTCTCCTGCAATAATGAATGTCAAGCACTTTGCAAACAGAGCAGTTAAATGTCAGAGTCTGTCCCTACAAGCCCTTGTTGAAATCTGAACGATCGACCGTGCTCTTTTGTTGTTTTGCTCCCATTTTCTTCAGTCAATAAAAAGTATTCATCATACCATCACATTTTGAAGCAAAGCCAGAAGCCAGTTTTCTTCAGGGGCCTAAGAAAATCTTTCCTCATGTCTTCATGCTCTTTCCTGGAAATCCTAAATCTCTTTGGGTCAAATGTTTAGTGAGTGTAATGTGGGCTAACTTTAATAGAGTCATGGCAATTTACATTCACTTTGGACTGAATCCCAACATATTTTGTAGCTCTCCTGTCCCAATCTTCCGACTTTCAAATACAGCAAGTACAGGTTCATTCATCACTGTGATTTGATTTGCCATTGTTCTGACTCCTCACCAGTGCTTCCCCAATTATCAACCCCTAATAATTAGCCACTGCTGGATGTCACCATTATTTGCTTTCTACAAGGAATGGTGTATTAGCTGGAGTTTGCTGTTTTCCCCTTCTGCTGTGCAGCATAGCATGGCATGTCCTAATGAGGAAAGAACACATGCTCCAGAAAGGCTGCAGGGTCCAATGTCGGTACTTTTTCTCAAGGCTTATGCCAAGACTTGTGCATATTTCTAAGGTGCCTTTTAACTTTCTCTTTGATAAGCTAAATAGCTTGAGCTCCCTTGGGTTTTGGACAGATGATCATATTCCCAGTGGAACTTGCATCAGTGTTGTACACTAATGAAAATTATACCAAGATAGGGAGCTGACGACCCTGCAGCTATCCAAGGGTGCTTACATGAGGCAGGCAACTATTATGCACTTCAGCATATGGTGGCAGTGCAGCACTTAATAGTCTGTTTGCCATTAGCAAATGGCCACCTCGAGATGGAACTGGACATGTAACACCTGATGAAACTTACATCAGTTCATTTTTTCGGGGACAATTCTACCTTAGACTTGACAAAATTATCACGGTTTCGTGTCTTTTGTCTGCTACTTCACCGGTATAAATGTGAGACGTGACCATGTGATGTATAGCTATACAATTACCACCATCTGATTTAGACTTATTCCTAAAAAAATCAGGGATAAAATTACATTGCTGGAAGTTACACTGGTATAGATGTCATGTGTCCGCTTCTATCCTGGGATACCCATTTGCTCAAGGCAAATTGGCTATTACCAGTCGTCGTGTCCCCCCCCCCCCCCCATTTAGTAACAAGGTCCTGTAATGGCAAATGTTCTTTGAGTAGGTGTGATATTTTTTATTAGACAAATTGAGTAGGTGGAAAAAAGTTCTTAGCAAGCTTTTTTAGCAAGCTTTCGGGCACTGTCACCCTTCTTCAGGCATAGGAAATCTCTGCTGTTCTGAGACTCCAAGGAATAGCTCCTGTAATAGCACCTACTGAAATGGCAAGCTGGTCAGCTGTTTTAAACTGACATATGAAATTGGTGTAGGTTACAGCAGCACTAGTGTACCCAGGTCCTAAGTCTCTCATCACATGGGTTGCTTTCCAGATCACAAATCATCTTGTAATTCTTGTAATGCATGCCAATTGCTAAATTTTTTTATATCCTTTCTAACAGTGCAGGCAAGAGAAACAATAATGGTAACTAATATTTATCTGATCAGTACCATTTAAAAGAGGTAACAGAATTCTTCAGGCCTACTCTGTATTCCCTTTATGCATCTAGGTGTTGTGTCAGCAGTCTTCACTAAGCATTATAGAAAGAGCTTGTGTTCAGGTGGTTACCCACCCTACTACAAAAGTCTTTAACAGGGCCACCATTTTTTCAGTCCCTCATCTTCTAGATATGGCCTACGAGCAGGGATAAAACATGCATCTCATTTGACTGCATTACATTGCATCTTCTTAGCTTGCATCCAGCTTACTATGACTTCCAGATTTCTTGGCATCACTAACCTGTCTTTGTTGTCACTGACAGTCCTTCAAGGAGGAGGTGGTATGGTTGGCAGAAGATGTCTGTTATCAGATATATTGAATGGAAAACCATGGACACTTTGTGTTGCAGAGGCATTTAAAATAGTCAAAAGCATTGCAAACTTCTGACCAAAAGAGGTTTCCCTATATGCGACTGTAATGAATTCCTGTCCCGAAAGAATGTTGGATAATCACATTTCCTAGAGAATTAGAGTTCATTTTGAAGGTAGATAACGGATCTGATCTGAATTCAATCTGTTGGCTGTGGCAGGTAGGCTTTTTTTTATTGAAATATTTGTAAATATTTTACAAGACCTTCATGCTGCAGTTGTTTTTCTATTGTGAATTGACAACAATCAGGCTCACCCTCCATATACCCGAGGAGCTCGTGGTTGGGGTTTTTTTTGTTGTTGTTCTAATAATTGTTCTTCCCACAGTGACTGCTGCATGGTTTGTAAGCTTATTTCAAGCTCGACTGTGGGGATTAGCGATAACGCTGCCTATTGTACAGTGGTTCTTATTATTTAAAATTTGAAATAGAACAAAGGCAATTCAATTCCACTCCCACACTTTATGGATAAAATAGCATTTGCTAGCGCTGGTCAGAAAATGCAAAGCAAGAACTGAAATTCTATCTTCATCCTTCAGTGAGGCCAATAAAGGATAGAGTAAAACAGGGATGGGAGGGTTTGCAACTCACAGGTTTATGGCAGTGAGCACTGGATAAACTTGGCTTGCTCTTGGTAGCATTAGAGGGGGCAGTATATAAATGAACAACAATAATCCAACCACCCTTCACAATGTGTTATGGATGGGCATCTCTTAAATACTAATGAAGGGGTGATAATATTCTAAACTCACTAATGCCTTGCTCTAAGTTAGTCCCTCATTAGTGAGGAAAATAATAACAACAATAACAGCAACAACCACAACAATAATAGCAGTAGCTTATTTCATCCAGAGATCTCCATGTGTCATATGTGGAAGGAAAGCCGATCTTATGGTTAAAACACTGCACTCTCTGTGCTTTGTCTTGCTGTCCCACAAACTTTCTGTGTGACCTTGGGCAGTTATTGAGGACTCGATCTACATTAAAGTTAATAGGAAAACTCCCGTTGGGTTCAGCAGACCTTGGATGAGAGCCTCAGGGCCTCTGTGCTTCAGTTCCTCCATCTGTGGAATGGGGATGATAAAATCTCCCTTCGCTGAGAGATTTCAAAAGAAGGGATTTCAGAGCAGCAAAGGGTCCCAAAGTGAGACGCTGAGGCTACCATAAACAAAGGGTGCACCACCAGTCTGTCTCACCCACCCCACTGGGAGGAGGTGGGCCTTGGCCCTCAACCTCCAGGCTCCCGACTGCTGACATTCAAAAAAACCCCATAGGGTAAAGCTTTTGTGTTGGTCAGACATACCTTCCTTCTATGACAGCCCTAGAACTGGTAAATATAGAATTGGGGAGCTTATTTTGTTTGCCTAGCCTGCATTATTCTTATCTACTATCACTGTGTATCAATCAAATCCCCCCATTATCAAATGAAAAAGTTGTGGTTCATCTGGGGGTTTGGGTCTGGCTAGAACAAGGTATCTGGGTCATAAATCCAGTGCCAACACCATCCCAGTGGTAGGATATTCCAGGCAGGAACTGTCTCTTGCACATTCTGCGTACAATACATGCTAGTCAAATCAAGGGTGCTTCAATCAAGACATCTACAGTGCACCAGTACAACTCCACAAATGCAACCTGCCCAACCTCTCAGCAGAGCTGGCTGACATCTGCAGCATCACTTTAAGGTGGCTGGTTTTTCACGGGGGAGGGAGGGATTTTACATCAGGACAAATAACCCAATTATCAATTCTTCTGGGATTCTGGGAGCGGTTTTTGGAACTGAACTATCCTAGCCATGTTGGGGTGTTTGGGAGCTCCGCTGGACAGTACCCAGCACATTGGGGCACAGCTTGATGATGTGGCTGCAAGATGAAGAATAAGAGGTAGCTGACTGAGATCCTCCACTCATTATAGAGACCGGAGGCAAGGCGGGGAGAGATCACAGTGGTAGAAGTGAGAACAAGTGCTGGTCCCCTGATGTGCTCCCATGATCTTTTCTTTGGCCTATGCTCCCCCCTTGAATAAATGCTGCCCCGCGATCTCAGGGGCAGCACTGCATCTCGCTTCCTGTAGGCTTCCTTCTGACTTGAGATTCCAGGGGTGAAGGAAAGACATTGTTATTATTCCTTCCATGGTGTTTCTAAGTCCCTGGGGCTTTCTGCAGCAGCAGTCTGCCCTCGCCTCTCCCCTCCTCCCTGCACCTGTCTGGAGTAGCACCGTTATCTGAACACCTCCTCTTCGCTGATGTCTTATTCCGGTGGGGAGATGTCCAGCGTGCCCTGCTGCCCTCTACCGAGGCAGTAACGGGCCCATCTGCTTCATTAAAAGGATCCGTCGGTGCAATTTTAATCATTCCCCCCCCTACCCCTAATGCTGAAAGGAACAGCGAAGGGCGGGGTGCCGGGGAGGGAGGGTGGAGAGTTACAATCCTGAATACACAAAAGCTGGAGCAACAGCAAGCACCAGTAACCCTGGCAACAGTGTCTCAGGATTTGAATGTAATTATACCTCGAACGTGATAAACACTGTGAAGGACTCCTTATGTGGAGATCATACTAAACAAGTCTTTGAAATTACCCTCATCAAATATTGATAGAGGGAGAGTTAAAGAAAGAAGGGGGGGTGGGAGAAAAGAAAAGAAGAAAATTCTAGCCGGTGCCCACGGGCTGCGGGTTAATGGCAATCTGTTGAGGTATCAAAGCGGCACAACCCCAGTGGTCGCCCCGACTTGCAACAAAATTAAACGAGGGAGAGAAAAAAATCTCCAGAAAGGCTGCGGTATCGATCGCGTTTTGTTTTATGTTCTGCATGCAGAAGAGCAATCCCAATAAACGTCATTTATCCCACCCGAGCCAAGCTGATGAAAGTTTAATCGCTGCAGAAGGTGAAGGGGTGTTACCCATGGGCCAGCGTGGGTGGGGAGAGAGTAGGACGGCGGAGCATCCTCATTCATTAATAAGCAGAGCTCTTAACAGAAGGATCTCCCCCCAGCCTGAGCAGGCAGTTTAGTGACCAGCTTTATTCAGGGCTTCTTCAAACACTCCCACCATCAGGGCATGTTTGATTTTGCTGCATATACTTCTTGGATGGGAGAAAGTTGTTGGTTTTTTTGGGGTTTTTTTTTTTTGCTCGTGTTCATTAATGCTGGGGTTTTTCAAAGTGCTCGGTCAAAGCTTGATGAAAGGGAGTCCTCCAGGGCTAGAAATCACAGCATGATGTGCAGAGCAGAGGAGAATCGGGCCCGGTGAGGCTACCTGAGAAGGTTTGGCCTTTCCAGATGGGCAGGAGAGTGCAGTCTGTCTGGCTCTGGAGTCCTCTGCAAAGGCCCCACCAGGTGAGGGGTGGTGGGGTGCAGGGAATGCCCATCTCCTGGATAAGGAAATTCATCTCCATATTTTTCTATTCCACTGAGCTTCTGTGTATTGTTCCAAAGAGGCATTGCCATGTATGCCTTGAGCTCCTGTAGCCCTCCACATGGGTTGTGTATGTTGATTCAGTGCAGTCTGCAATGCTGTCCTCCTCTCTTGCTTGAGGGCTCAGTGGAAAACCTTTCCATGTTGGCCCTTTCCTTCCCCTCTCATTCTCCAGAGGGGCTTCTGGACCCTCCCCTGACTGCCCATAATCTGGGGGAAGAGTTCTCTTGCGATTTCCCAGTTGGTCTAATAAAAGGTATCATTTTGGAAGCAAGAGTTCTGGTTTTGTATGCCAAATGGGGGCACCTCTACCTTTAAGAGACTTTGGCATGAACCAGCAGCAGTACCCAGTTCTTATGTTATGCAGAAGCTAATGCTATGTGATGCTGATGACTTAGAGCAGACAATGAAAGAACTGGACTTCATCAGACTCCTTAGCCCTGCGAGATTTCTGAACAACACAGGAATAAAACAAACTAAGAGAATAACCGTGTGCAGGAGAACAGACCAGGTCAGTGCGCCATCAGGGAGAAAACTCTTGGGAAAAGTGGAGATATGGAGATGATTTCCACAGCTCTTCACCCTGCCTATGCCAGCAATGGGCAGTAGCAAAAATGAAGGCAGCAAGAAGGAAGATTTATATCCAGCTGTATATGATTCTCAAGCACATAATGGTTTTAATAGCTTGAATTATCTCAGGAAAAAAAGGCTAACTATGAAACTACGGGTATGCCTACACTGCAATCCAATGGTGTGACTACTATCCATGTAGGTAAACCCGAGTCATATTTAGACTAGCTGGCTCCAATTTAAATAGTAATCTAGTTACAGCAACCCAGAGCTTGGCAGAGTGAGCTGCCCCTTGTAAAAATGAAATGTATGAGATGGGTTTTTTTTTTTTTTTTAATCGAAGGTGCAGAAGGGAGGGGTAAACATGGGAGAGCTTGTAGCTTGTGTCAAGCTGAAGAACCAACTTTGCAATTTTGTGAACTGAGTTCTTACATGAGCTTAGATGGTGATTAGGATTAGATACAAAATTAAAAAACCCCAAAACACAGTGAGCTTACTAGTAGATCTAGAATTAACCCTTGACAAAGCAAAGGAATTTTCCCAGTCCACAATGAAGGAATGTAGCCTACGGAGAGCAGACAGTGCTCTGACACTGGGAACACAGTCAAAGTCAAAGGTCGACATAAGCCTAATGGCCCATCAGGCTGGTGTGATGAAGGATGACCAGTTTCTGTAGTCAACAGTCACAAGGGAGTGATGAACCTAGCATCACCGCTGGCTGTCTTTGACTTTCAGGGTTCCTAATTCACAGCTGGGTTGACTGGGTAGCCTCAGGGCACATGTCTGGAGTGAGGCTTCAATTCACCAACTAAGTCCTGTGCTCTCCCTGAGTGCCACTCCAGTCCCCTGCCCAGTATGCTGCTCTGCTCTCTGCTCCTTACCCTATGCTGCCTGCCCAATCTGCTGCTCTGCTTTCTGCTCCCTACCCTGTGCTCTCTGCCTTCTCCCTGATCTGCCACGGGCCACAAACAGAGGCAAGTCATGGAGGCAGTGGTATTGGCTTCTGCGTCCCAGTTACCAACGACTACTGAGTGTCACTATACACAACTAGAGGTGGCTTTGGCCTTAACCCTTGCATGTAAAATACTTCTAACCATCTATGAGGTGCCTAAGTGGATGTAGGTGCCTAAATGCAATTGTATTCTGCCGTGTTGATCCCCTGAAAAACTGAGCATGTCCACATTCATAGTTTCATAGTTGGGAGGGTCGGAAGGGACCTGAGCAGATCATCAAGTCTGACCCCCTGCCATGGGCAGGAAAGGATGCTGGAGTCAAATGACCCTGGGTAGATGATTATCTGGCCTCCTTTCGAAGACCCCCAGGGTAGGAGCCAGCACCACTTCCCTTGGAAGTTGGTTTCAGATCCTAGCCGCCCTGACTGTGAAGTAGTGCCTCCTGATATCTAGCCTGAATGTATTCTCAGTCAACTTGTGGCTGTTATTCCTAGTTATTCCTGGTAGTGCTCAGGGGAACAGGGACTCTCCCATTCCTAGCAGGCCCCCCTGGTAAGTTTATAGACGGCCACCAGATCCCCTCTCAGCCTTCTCTTGTGGAGGCTGAATAGGTTCAGGCCCTTCAGCCTCTCTTCATAGGGCCTGCCTTACTGGCCCCTGATCATGTGAGTGGCCCTCCTCTGAACCCTCTCGATGCTGTCCACATGCCTCCTGAAGTGCGGTGCCCAGGACTGGATACAGTACTCCAACTGTGGCCTGACCAATGTTGCATAGAGGGGGAGGATCACTTGGACCTTCTTGTGAGGACTGGATACAGTACTCCAACTGTTGCCTGACCAATGTTGCATAGAGGGGGAGGATCACTTGGACCTTCTTGTGATGCATCTGTGGATGCATGACAAGGTGTGGTTAGCCTTACTGACCGTGTCCTCACACTGATGGCCCACGTTCATCCTGGAATCAATAGTGACTCCAAGATCCTTTTCTGCCTCTGCACTGATGAGAAGGGTGTTCCCCAGCCTGTAGGTATGCTGCTGGTTCTTTCTCCCCAAGTGCAGTACCTTGCACTTGTCAGTATTGAATCCCATCCTGTTCTCATCCACCTACCCCTGTAATCTGTTTAGACCTAGTTGTAGCCTGTCCCTCCCTTCTATCATATCCACCTCTCCCCATGTCTTAGTGTCATCTGGGAATTTGAACAAGGTACTTTTCACCCCCTCATCCAAGTTGCTGATGAAGATGTTGAACAGTGCGAGCCCGAGGACTGAGCCCTGGGGGACCCCACTGCCCACATATAACACACTGTTAGCTTAGATTTAAGACTAAGTCAGAAAAGGAAAGAAGGACAAGG
>NW_005841975.1:1646702-1653192 GCF_000455745.1 Alligator sinensis | reverse complement strand
CTTTTGTGTTAATGGTTTTTCAGGGACTCAGGCAGAAGTCCACAGATGGGTTTAGGAGGTGGAACAGAAACTGATCTTTCAAGTCTTTATGGTAGACCACCATCAGCTGAAACTGGTCAAAAAGCACTCCTTGCCATTGCTAAAAGAGACATGGCAAACGTCCCATTAAGACTATATAGATATTTCTTTTAGCTACAAATGTATGATTTTCACATTGAATTAAAAGTAGAGATTTGGTAGTTGCAGTGGAGGAAACTCCAGACCTATATAGAGTACATCTCATATTGGCCACTGTGGTCCCCTGCTTTTCCCGTGGCAGGTTAGGGTGTCATGCTTTGTGTTGCGTTAGGGGTGACCGTGTAGTTTTGCTAAGAGGCCAGACAGTGGATTTATATAGGATGGTTTGGATAGGGCTGATCCTGCCTCAGGCAGCGGGTTGGACCAGAGGTCCCTTCCAGCCTTCCTTTTCTATGATTCTATTAAAAAAAAAAAAGTCAAGCCTTGAGTGAAATGTAGCTGCTGACTGTTAATTACTGTTGTGGATGAGATGTACGTGCAACAACTCAGTGCTCCTTAGAGCCTGGATAGATGAAACATTTACATTGGAAGTATCTGCATTACACGGGTGTGAAAAACATGCAAACAGACGAGGCTACGGCATAAGCAGAGCAGGAACTGGTCTATGTATGGTACAGAGACACATTACACAAAAGTTGATTGGTTAGAAGTTAGATGTAGATGGAAGCAGACCTTTCTTATAGTGCTTGGCTGGGAGAGACTGTTGAACACCACCTCCTCTGGCATAAGGAAAGGATCACAGAGGCAATTTTTTTCTAAAACTAAACAAGGAACTTGACTATTAAGGAAAAGAGTGTTTTCCCTACAGCTACTCTGTGTGACTGGATGGCTTCTACTGAGAACATCGCCTCTCCTGCCTGACTTCTTGTTACAAATTTGTGACATAAAACTTAGCAGTTTCGGCTGTCTATCCCCTGCATTTGAGGTGAGTGGGATGGAAAAATCTCATATCCTGCCTCCTTCTCTTTTAGGCCTTTGAGGAGAAGTACAGAAGATATCTAATAGCTCTCAGTTACCTGGACCTAGGAGGATAAAAGATCTCTGTGGCTTCCTTTCCCTTTGAAGAGTCCCATGAACTTCCTTTCTCTTTAGCCCTCCCAAAGGAAGGATGAAGATTATGCTGGGGGGTTAGTGTCACTATACTATGGGGGAGGTAATATAGAAATGTCCCCCCGAGGTTTTCCAAAATCCCGCACAAGTTGGAAACATGAATCCAAATTAAAATGATGCTTTGATTGTTGGTTTCTGGCTCTTTCTGAAGCAAGAAGAAAAGCAGCAAATTGGAATAAAAGGAATAAGCTGAATCTGTGCACCGAGAGAGGTGAATGATAACCGCATATAAACCCAGATCTTCTAATGGTGCCTAAATTCATGCGTAGATGGCATCTGGAGCCTTTAAATGTTAATTCTTACTTGCGGGGATCCTGGCGCGTTCAGAAAGAATGAGATGCCACACAAAGGGCCCCTCTCGATGTTTGTTTTTCTGGCCTTTTTTAATGTTAAAATTTGTTCTAATTCATTTCTTTCAAAAAAACCCCAGCTTGCCTCCTAAAGCATCGGCACAAAGAGAGAGCCATTTCTGGAGTCAGTAGCAGGGCATACTCCACTTCCTTCTGCTCTGAGGTGGCAGAATAAAGAGCTCCTGCCGTAATCTTTTTCTAAGAGTTGCATTGTTAAAACCTTCCTTAGGGAAATCCAGAGAGCGTAATTGCTCTAGTCTGACTCTGCCTGCTGAGCTGCTTGAATTAAGTGGGTGTTTTGGAATCTTGAGCAAAGTCTTCTGGGAAGTGACCTTTGACCCCCGGCACTGCACTTCGCAACCTGCTGCTAATTAGGATGGAGAGAGTCTCCCTTTGTTTTCAAATACTAGTTTACCTCTGTCTTCACTTTCTGCTGGGAGCTGACCGGAATGACTTAGAGCATAATAAACGGGGCACAGCAGATGGTAACACACCAGCGTGCCGGAGCCGTAAAACAAAACTTTTAACATTGAAAAGCTGGGAGGCGGAGCAGCCATGCTTTGAACTGTTTGCTGAGTCTTCCCAGCAAAGTGTCTCATTATCCACCAACCTGTTAGTGCAGGAATTAATGTCTGTGACAAGCTTTTGTTTAAAAACTAATCCACCTCCATGGCCAGCCTGCGCCTTGCTGTTTCCATTCAGTAGTGACTGGCCTGGGATGCCTTGGTTAGGAAGCACTTTGGAGAGTAGATGAAGGACTTTAGACAACATCTGCAGAAGGGACTCCCACTGACCTTAGGGGATTGGATCAAGTCCATGGTGCTCGCTCACAGCGTGATTTGCTCAGTCTCCCGGCCTGTTACTTCCCCATTCCCTGTCAATGCTAAAGTATTCTTAGTCAGCCACTGCTGATCTGTGGGCTAGCATCAACTCCAGAAAGAAAAGCAGCAAACAAGTAAAAGGAATAAGCTGAATCTATGTGGATTTCCCACTGGAAAGCACTCAGCAGCCACCATAAACACATCAGAAGAGCTGGAAATTTGCAAAGGCAAAACCCATTAGATAGAGAGACTGTGGGCTTGCTTATATATGGACACTCAAGAAAAGCAATGGCATTTGTCCACATGTTACTGCTGCAGTGCTGGGCACTTTTAAGCGCACCCGGCACAGCAGTGCATGCATTTGTATAAATGGCAAAATGTGCATTAGCGCTGAGAAAACGGTGGCGGCACGATTTGAACTAAAACACATTGAAGGAGTTTTAGTTCAAAAGGGCACCGCTGCCATTTCTCAGTGTTGACGTGCATTTCATCACTTATACAAATGCATGCATCGCAGTGCCAGGTGTGTCAGCTCATGTGCAGAGCAGACTCGATTAATTGAGTCTGCTCCGATGCACTTGATCTGGACTGAGCTGCACTAGGGAAGGATACACTCACGGCATCATCCCACTCAAGGCCTATGTGGCCAAAACGGCCAGCAAGACATGCAATTGGTGTTTAATCGAGTCTGCTCCGACACGCTGGATCTCCGGCGCATTGGAGAAGACAAATGTATGTGTATAAATGTCCTAAATAACCTGTTAACGTGGATTAGCTAAACCACATTAGTTCACTTCCAAAATGAATTCAGAAAGAATGAAAGGCCTCTTTAATACTGGTGAGCATATCCATATAGGGATTTAAAATCAACTCAATGTAGGCTGCTCAAATTCTGAATGAGAATGTGGACAGAGGTGTGAAGGGCTGTATTATAGTTTAACTAAGCCACTTGAAATTCACCCCTTTAGTTAATTCAGGTGAATTTTCTTCTGAAACTTCCTGTGGAGACAAGCCCAGAGTAATTACACAGACAGGGCACAGGCACATGTGGCCCATACAAGCCCAGGGATGTGCATTGGTTTGGTTAGATTGGCTTGTACTGCCACTGCCCAAGATCTTGGTACCTTTACAAATACCTGAGCCAAGATTATTCTAAAGGGTCTCAGATTGAGAGCATCCACTTAATAAAGGATGAGCATGCATAGCTTAGCTTTGCTTAGACCTGGTGGGAGCTGCAGTTTCTCAGCGTCTGTGTAAATTAGGGTCTCTTTTTCCTATAACAGGTGTCACTACCAAAAAAACCCCAACCTCTTTACAATAAAAGAAATATAACACAGGGAAGCCTTAAGAAACCAGTCATAAGTGTAACACCCACGCACACTTGGGGTTGTGTGCTGGTGTCATGTTGCTGCGTATCTTTTTTGTGCTGTATATTGTACCTCCTCTAGGACTGAAAGAGAACTACCTCCCACTCATCCTGTCCAGACCATTGTCCTAAGATTCAAGAGACTTGTGGAACCAGGTTGGTGGCTGTGGCCACTTCACCAGGAGCACTGACCACCTTTGAAGTCATTGGTCTGCATTAGCGGTGTTCAAATGATGTTGCTTCTGATTGGGACCAGGTGATGATGTCAGAAAAGTGATTTAAGGTTCAGGCCACCTGGGCTGGGCTCTCTTCCTGCTCCTGGGGCTGCTGAAACCTGAAAGCTGAATTGGGGAGCCAGAAAACCTGCTCCTTATAGTGGGGTCGCCCCTGCCTCTTCACTGGAGAAGCAAACTCAAGCTATGTGAAGGGAAAACCTCTGGTACAGGGAGAGAAAGTCTGTCTCAGGGCTTGAGACCCTTGTTCTTTTCCCCCTTCTGTTTTTTCTGGATGTTGAGTGGGATGATGCCATGATGGGGTATCAATCTCTGTAGTGAACTAGCCAAGGTGGGAGCCTGGCCATGAAGCTGGTGAACTCTGGGCCAGGGCTGGGAGCCTGGCGTGTTTTACTTGCTGTTGCAACTTCTTTCAGGTTCAGCATAGCTGTATTGCTGAACCCCAGCTGTGTGTCTTGCTGGCAGTTTTGGCCATGCAGGCCTTGAGTGGGAGGATGTCATGAGAGTATCCTTCCCTAGTGCAGGCTGCCCAGGAACGGGGTCCTGCCAGTCACTGGCTGCCTGTGTTGGGGATTGTAGTGTCTAAGCATGGTGGTAGAGCTGAGACTGGATGTCCAGGCTGCAGCCATAAGCCTGGGCCCTTTTTGCTGTTTCACAGCACCTGTGTGGAACTGAACCCCAGCCATATGTTTGGCTGGTAGATTTGGGCCAGGACGAAGCCCTGGCACTTGTTGTTTATCCAAGCCTCAGTAGTGTATAGGCCTAGCCGGCTTATTGCTGCCCAGTCCAGGCCCCACAAAATAGGCCTGGGCTCCTTTTGTCCCTTTTACAATTTATGCCCCAACCAAGCAGTGTGTCTGGGCACTAGTTGTAGTTCAGGCCCAAGTCAAGTTAGGCCTGGCCCCTTTTTTGTTGTTTTATAGCTGTTACGTGTCAGCAGAACAGTGTAGTTGAGACTAAGACTGGGCTGCCGCCAAATAGGCCTGGTGCTCTTTTGTTGAATGCTCAGGCCCTCGTGCAGGACAGGCCCGAGTCCTCCTTTTCTTGTTTTGCAGCTGTTGGGTCTCAGCATAGCTGTATTGCTGAGCCCTGCTGTATGTCTGCTGCATGTCTGGGCCTGGCACGTTTTGGGTCTGGCTCATGTTGTTACTAGGGTGGCCATCAGAGGGGACAGTCCGGTTGTCTTCTGGCCTCTATTGATATGAAACCCGACGCCTTTATGTCCTCTATTTTTCTCTTGAAGAGGAAAATAGAGGACCTAATGGCATCGGGTGCCATATCAATAGAGGACTGAGTAAAGGCAACCCCTACATAGCGCTCCAGAAAAGCGGAGCATTAAGCAAAACTGCACTAAGCAAAACCCATTTTCCTATAGAAATGAATGTAAATAGAGATTAATTGGTTACTGCCTGCCCCACCGCCGCCTCTCCCCACTCCCCCACCTGTCTGCCGACACTCCAGCCCCACGTACCAGCCCAGCCCAGGCCTCTGCTCCTGCTCCCTCGCTCTGGGCCGCGCCAGCCCTGGCCCTGAGCACTGGCACAGGTCCCACGCTTATGCCTGGCCCCTCCTCACTGCTTCTCACTGCTGCCACCTCTCTCACCCCCCTTGCCTGCCCGCCGTCCTCTCCGGCCCCACTCATCAGCCTGGGCACCGGCCCCTGCTGCTGGGCACTGATGAGGGCCCCATACTCTTGCCGCCCCACTCTGGGTACAGGCCCCCACCAGCTTTGGCCCCGGGCACCGGCGCTCCTGCCACCCTGCTCCGGGCGCGGACTTCCACTGGCCCCAGCACAGGCCCCGCACACCAGCGCAGGCCCCATGCTCCTGCCCCCCACCCTGGGTGCGGGCCCCTGCCGGCCCTGGCTCTTCGGCCCTGCGCTCCTCCCCTCTTTTGCAGCTGCTTGTATCCACTCCCCCCACCCCCCACTCCGGCACCACGTGCCAGCCTCGGCCCGCACTCCTGCCATCCTGCCTTGGGCCCTCATGCCTGCCCACCCACTCACTGCCACTCATTCACCGCCACCGCCGCCGCCACCGCATCTCCCTGCCTGCTGGCCTGCCGAAACTCCGATTCCACGGAGCGCTACAGCAAGACCGGCCTAGCGCTCAGCGGATTCGGGTATCAATTCAAAATGCATGCTATAGCAAAATAGCGCTAACTGAAACCGCATTAAGTGGGGGTTGCCTGTAGCAGAAAACCAGAATGTCGTCCATGACGGCCACCCTCGTTTCATAGATTCATAGATGCATAGATGTTAGGGTCGGAAGGGACCTCAATAGATCATCGAGTCCGACCCCCTGCATAGGCAGGAAAGAGAGCTGGGTCTAGATGACCCCAGCTAGATACTCATCTAACCTCCTCTTGAAGACCCCCAGGGTAGGGGAGAGCACCACCTCCCTTGGGAGCCCATTCCAGACCCTGGCCACTCTAACTGGGAAGAAGTTCTTCCTAATGTCCAGTCTAAATCTGCTCTCTGATAGCTTGTGGCCATTATTTCTTGTAACCCCCGGGGGCGCCTTGGTGAATAAA
>NW_005841975.1:1581868-1646450 GCF_000455745.1 Alligator sinensis | reverse complement strand
GTAGGTGTGCTGGACATTTTTCCTCCCTAGGTGCAGCACTTTGCTTTTCTCCTTGTTGAATTGCATTCTGTTGTTTTCTGCTCACTTGTCCAACCTGTCCAGGTCTGCTTGCAGCTGTTCCCTGCCCTCCGGCGTGTCCACTTCTCCCCATAGCTTTGTGTCATCCGCAAACTTGGACAGAGTACACTTCACTCCCTTGTCCAAGTCGCTGATGAAGACATTAAAGAGTATCGGTCCAAGGACTGAGCACTGCGGGACCCCACTGCCCACACCCTTCCATGTCGAAACCGACCCATCCACCACGATTGTTGCTTTTGTAGCTCTATGTCCCGACCAAGCGGTGTGGTTGGTGCCGGTTGCCATTCAGGCTCATTTGCTGTTTGGCTGGCTTCTTTGAGTTCTCTTTCAGTTCCCTGCCCCAGCAGAGCTGGGATTAGGACTAGAAATTTTGGGTGCAATATGCTGATGAAAGCTGCAGTTAATTCCTCAAAGCCACCACGTGGAAGTAGAGATCAGTGCTACAGCTTCGCAGGGAGCACCGAGGGGCTCCTTGCAACACAGAAGGACCCATGCTCTCTAGCAGTAGGGCTGTGCAAAGCTTTGGTCCCTGATTCAATTCGGCAGAGATTTGGCCCAATTCAGTGGCTGAATCTCTGAATCCGAATCAAATCAGAGGACCCTTTAATCTCTCCGACTCAAATTGGAACCCTCCAAATCGATTTGGAGAGATTCAGAAACATTTGGCAATTCTGACACAGAGACAGCTTTAAATGTTTTTTCTACATACCTCTAGGTACCGGAGCTTGTGAGTGCTGCGATGCTGGGGTGCATGGAGCATCCCACAGAAGTGTGGGGGGTCCCTAGCACGCTCAGCAGCAGACCCAGAAGGGGACCACAAGCGCTTCTGGTCCTGGTCCACTTCCAGGTCCACTGGGAAGAGCACAGGGCTCCGCCCCCCACATCCCCCTGGCTCGGGGACTGGTGCCTCCTGGGTCTGGAGGGGTCCCCAGGGTCCCCTTTTAGCTGATTGCTGAGCTACTTCCGGGTTCACTGCTGAGCACACGGAGGGCCCCCACCTCCCGCACTCTTGTGGGATGCTCCATGCGCCCCAGCATCGCAGTGTGCACAAGCTATGCTGGTACCTCAAGGTATGTAGAAAAAACATTTAAAGCTCTGTCTGTGTCCAAATCATTGATTTTCTGAATCAGCATCAAATCTTCAGATTTGGATTTGGCCAATTCAAGTCAGGGACAGTGATCTGAATCAAAAAATCATTGCTGTCCCTGATTTGGGCCGAATCCAAATCGAATAGGGCCCACTTCACACACCCCTATCTAGCAGCTCCCTTCGGTGCAGTGGACCCATGGAGAAGCTCATAGGACTCTCCAGTGTGGGCCCCCATTTCCAGCCCATTGCTGAAGGGCAGATATAGGGGTGCAGGCCCCCAGAACTATGCATTGAGAAGCCCCAAGTCTCAGAGTGCCTGGGTATGGGTAAAGCCTCCCTAAGAGACTGCCACCTATAGACCTTGTTTTGTAGTTTATAGTGTTTTAAAATTATAGTTAGTGTTTACTTTTTTTCTTTATTCTTTGTTATTCATTTGGATTTTTTGTTTACACTGCTGGCGAGGGAAGGTTTGTTGGTTTTATTGGGCACCCTAGTGATTCGTTTAGTGTTTCCCAGGTAGTCTGGGTGGGGGCTCGAGCCAAGGTGAAATATATTTAGCACCCCAAAACTGAACCTGGCCCTTGTTCTGCTAACTGGTGCTCAGCAGAAGGGTTACATATGTACCAGTGCCTCACATTCAACCACCCTATTTCCCTCAAGAACTGGATCCCATCCCTGAAATACCTGAGGGTATGGGTAAGCCTTGCAGCTTATCATGAAGATCAGCATGTCAGGCCATGTGGGATCAAAGAGAAAAGTTTGCTCCAGAGATGAGGGCAGCTCTTGGAGAATGTCTTGCCATCATCAGGGCCTGGCACGTTAAGTGGTTTCAATGTTCACAAGTGGGAAACTCTTATACAGAGAGTTTTTCTCTGCTCCTAGGCCATCAGCAGGGCCATGTGTTTGCTATGAAACCCTTGATGCTAAGTGAGTAGCAATGAATCGCTCACCTTGTCTGTCTTACCTCAAGCTGGCCAAGCTTTGTGGCAATAGCTGTCCCAAAATAAAATCAGAGCGAGGAAAGCTTCTGCTCTAACACAGACCTGATGAGAAGGTCTCAGCTCATAGCTTCATGTAACAGGGTCTTGAGACTGATAAGCTGAGTACCAAACAGTGAGTGCACCCTCCCACCCAAGGGGAAGAGAGGAAGGGCCTGATACAAGACCTACTGAAAGCCAGTGGAAAGACTCCAGTTGATCTGAATGGGCACCAGAATGGCCCAAGGTGCCTTGAAGGAGGGGACTTTGCTTGGGAACATAAATGACTTTCATGTTTTTCAGGCTGCACTTCAGCCAGAGCTTTCAGGCTCCATATATTCTCCTTCTCACCCCACTTTGGAGACTACTTGGCCTTGGTGGGTGTTAGAGTAGAAACTAGAGATGTCAGAGTCACAGCAAAAGCATAGGACACCTTCTTGGCTTCCTGGCTGCTCCTCTCCCCTTGTATCTGTGCTGGATGTGGAGGCTGAATCTTCAACGTATTACAGAAGAGGGTACCCCATGCGGGTAGGACTCTGTGTGAACCCATAGAAGTCGCTGGCACCTCATCCTTTTAGATTGTCAATGAGGGGGCAACAGTAGCCAGGGCTTTTTTAGTGCTTCTGCTCCTTTAATAAGAATAAAGAGCAACTCAGAGTAGAAGAATCAATACCTTGTTGGGGGAGAAGAGCGGGGGGTGCCTGGGAGAAGGGATGGGGATTTGGCTGGCTTGACAACTTGGAGAAATCCGTCAGAAATGCTTGAATGAATTCACTGTCTATTCAGGCCAGGAAAGAAAACAACCCAGGCCTGATGCGAGGCCTGCAATGAGTAGGCAGCACGGATTAAATATTCATCCCTTCACACAGCACATTATGCCGATGTGTACTCAGAGCTAGCAGCGTGCTGTATTACAGGGCTTCAGGTTTACCGAATGGGTGGTGTCAACTGACAGGCCAAGGGGCCCTAGAGCAATTTCACTCGTGCTTGATTCATGGCTTGTCAGAACACTAACCAAATATTCCATTTTCATCTTTACTCTCTGCTCCCCCTCGCTTACTCGCATCGGGAATGAGTGATCTGCCAACAGAGACTGCTGCTACCTCTCTCCAAGGGCCTCCGGTCTCCCAGCTACAGGATTGTTTTGACCCTGTATAGGCAAGAGAAGCCATCTGTGAGGAAGGGGAATTGTGAATTATGACTTGGGTTAGTGAGTAGCAATATCTACTTGTGTGTCTTAAAGAAACCATTGAAGCCAAAGGGCAGATTAATTAGCACGGTGAGCGCTTTATCTTTGTGGACTTGAGTCCATATCCATCCTCAGGGCCCAGACCTAACCTAATCCCTAGAGCAGTTGCTTTCAATCTGTGATCTAATCCACAGATTATGTCTAAGGGGTCCACAAAAGATGACTATTATCACTTGAAAGTACATGAAATACCCACAGTTGCAATTCAAAGGGGTTTGCACCTCCATTTGGAATGTTTTAGGGGTCCGCAAATGAAAAAACGTTGAAAACCACTGCCTAGGGCATATTTGTTCACTTCATAAAGGACCTCTCCCTTTGCAGTATGACAGTGAACAGACCAGCAGAAAGGATGTAAGGTTATACCCAGGCAAATCATGGGTTTTTTAGCTCAGTGGCTGAACCTGAAAAGAAAACAATAGGGTTGGGTGGAGGAAGAAGTACATAAAAAAAAAAAAAAAAAATCCTTTTCATTCACCCTGCAGTGTATGTTTGATCCCAAATGAAATCTTTTATTGAGCTTGTGGACTATTTAAACTTTCTTCTTTTAATTTAGGCCAATATTTAAACAAAAAGGCAATGAAATGGTTAGGGGCCTGGGGCACATGACTTCTAAGAAGCGGCTGAGGGAACTGGGCTAATTTAGTCTAGAGAAGAGAAGACCGAGGGGGATTTAATAGCAGCCTTCAACTACCTGGAGGGTGGTTACAAAGAGGATGGAGCTGGACTGTTCTCAGTGGCGACAGATGACAGAGCAAGGAGCAATGGGCTCAAGTTGCAGCAAGGGAAGTTTAGGAAAAAATTTCTCACTAGATGGGTGGTGAAGCACTGGAACAGGTTACCCAGAGAAGTTGTGGGCTCTCAATCCTTGGAGGTTTTTAAGACCCGGCTAGACAAAGCCTGGGCTGGGGTGATGTAGTTGGGGCTGGTCCTGCTTTGAGCAGGGGTTGGACTAGATGTGACCTCCTGAGGTCCCTTCCAACCTTCATTTTCTATGAAAAATGCCATATTGAAACAAAAAAGTCAAGAGGTGTCCTTTAAAAACATTGAAACACTGTGGCATTTTGAAAAAGAAACGTTTCATTTGTAAAACATCAAAGCAAAATATTCAGAAAATGTCTCTCTTACTTTTTGATAAAACATTTGCCAAATCCGCAGTGATTTTTGTCCCCTTCCTTCCTCCTCCAAGATGAATTTCTTGGTTAATTTATTATTAAATAGAAACATTCTGCCCAGCTGTGGTTAGAAGTGAGGTGCCCTGGCATTGAGGGACGGGGGCTATGGCCTCTTTGGGACACTGTCAGAGTGAATAGGGCACATCACTGGAAAGCTAAAGGAGTCTCTTACAAAGAAGCTGCTTGCACACTTCTTGCTCTATACACTGCATGGTAACTTTGAGCAAGCGCTTCAGCTGTGATTAGTCCATGTGTCCACATTAACAAAGAGGAACTAATCTAGTTTGCACCAGCCAATGAACTTGACCTTTGGCAGAAAAGGGTGGATTTCAGAGATGCACAAGTGGAATATTGTTGTCAGTTATGAGGTTTGATTCTGTTACCATGTTCCTCTTCATGGAGCAGCATAGGGTGACATGCAGAGGCCTGCCCAGCTGTTGGGGTAAGTTAGGATAGCCCCAGGGCTGCTCCCAGAACAGGAGTGCAATGCAGTTTGACCAGGCCCCTAACACATAGCTGCTCTCTAGACTGGGATCAGGGAGGAAGGCTGGTGTACAACCCTTGTACCAGTTCTACAGGACACTGAAGTGACCATCTCTGCTGTGGGCATTCATAATGGGTGTTTTCATCTTGCACAAGGATCCTTCATGCTGCCAGTGTGGCAGAAAGAGGCCTGATGTCAATGTGACTCAAGCACGAGGTACGTGTGTAGCACTTGCAGTGTCCTCTTGAACAACATTTCTAATCCTTAACAAACACCTACCATCCTGTTCACAAGCAAAATGCTGTTTGCAAAGCTGGTTTGGGTCTTTGGTTACGAGATGTAAATAGCAGGTTTAAAAGCTGATCACCAAACACTGCAGGAAATAAAAGCCGCCCTGAGTGGGGGGCAGGAGAGCTGCAGCAATCTTATGGGGATGTTTGAGATGAGATGACAGCACTGCCATCTCTTCCTGTGCCTGTTTTAATTGCATTAGGTGAGAGGAAAACCCCAGGTCTCACTTGTAGGTCCCAACATGGAGAATCTGCAATGCTGATCAGGGCCAATGCTGGAGGCACCAAGCCCACAGGAGGGAGGGAAGCAAGCTTCTCCAGGTGCATCTTCTTTCTGAATTGTTTAATAAGCAAGTTGTAATTTAAAAATCTCATGGCACTTCCATGCTGGGTTCATTTTTCAGCTGAATTGAAAGGATTCAGATTTTCTGTCTTTGGAAACACTGGGCTCTGGAGAAGGCTTATATGGTTTTGTCTCATGGTTAAACCCAGTTTCTGTTAAACAGTGGTAACCCATGCAAACAGAATAACTGATCTCCAAAGTTTCTGCTCTCCCTTTTGATGCAGTTTTTCCTAGAGAGAGAGGAGGGGGCTGTCTGGTCTTCAAGGTTGTGTCTCTGCTGCTATTGAGGCACTCCTGAGGATGACTTCACCCATTTGCATGCACCAAACCTGGAAATGAGGAGGTGAAGCTGCTCTGAGGGTCTCCCATCGCCACTCTGGAGATTTGTTTCTAGGGTGCTTGAAAGGAGCAGTGGGGATATCTTCTCAGGGTAGTTCACCTCCCCATTCCCAGGTTTGGAACATGCATGTTCAGAGGGTCTTGGGGTTTGGATATGTTCCCAGTTGGCCTCCTGCCTGCTGTTTATGTTGGTGTTCATGTCGCTTGGGGTCTGTGCGCCCTCAGAGGCCATTGCCTGCAATCAGCTTCCTGGAGCTCAGGTGTGATACAGAAAGAACGACCTGAATTTGTGTCTGGTAGCAAAAGCTCAGAGAGGCCCATTGTCTTGTAGGACAGTAGCTGGTGGGTCTGTATAGTGACCAGCCCGGCTCAGCGAAACTGCTCGGACAATGGTAAGTGATGCATTACAGGCAACTGATGCCTCCTAAGTCACTATAAGGGGGCGAGTCTTGCAACCCAGTACTTATAGCTGAGATGCCCCCACCCCATACCAATTCTCTCTGTTGAGATGTTCCTTTTACTCGTCTCTTTGCTAAGTCCAGACACTTGCAGCTCATCCCTTGCCAACTTCGGCTCCCCCCTGCCAAGTTTGGACATCTAGAGCTCAGTCCCAGCTGAGTTTGGGCACCTAGAGCTCACTCCCTGCTGAGCTGGGTCTTTTCTAGCTCACTCCCTGCTGAATTCACGTATCTCCAGCTCACCCCCTGCTAAGTCCAGCTCACCTCTTGTTATCCCTACTTTCGCTAGCTAGTTCTACCTTTTAACTTCTCTATTTGTTCAGCTACTATTTCTTTCTTTAAATCAGCGCTTTTGCTCGATGCATCTTTTATCAGGTCATCCAGTAGTCCGTGAAGGTCTACTCCCAAGGTCCTTTGTGGTGCCTTAGCTTAACTGTAACTTAGCCAGCCTTGGATAACCAAAACTCCTACAGTACATAACAGGAAAGGGTTGGCTTCTCAGTGGTCCTGTAAAGAGCACAGCAGAAGAAATATGGACATACCCTGTGAGGCATCTATGAAATCAGTAGGACCGCCTGGATGGAAAGCAGGGAAAATGAATGCCTAATGTTGGACTCAGAAGAATGAGTGGGGGGTTTCCAAGCTGGAGGAGGGCCAAGGGGTGAGTGAGAAGCAGTCCTGAAAACTCTGCACCTGCTTTCTGAAACATCTCATTTCTATTTGTTATATGTTTTGCCTTGCTATAGGTTCTCCATCCTGGCCTGGTCTAGGAGACAGCTTTGCTAGGAAGGAAGATGGAGCTCATCAGTGAGGTGTCACTCCCATCAGGGATTCTCTTGTTTAGCGCTTGAATACTGTGTCCCTCTCTAGATCCTTGGACACCATGGCAATGGGCACTATCTAGGCACCTATTTGAACAGAAAATCCTCATTCACTTCCCCTCTCCCAGGGCTACAAGACAATGTTGCATCACCATATAAAGTCCCGTAAAAAGGACCATCTTTTTTGTTCAGCATTGTATAGTGCCTAACACTGTGGGGGCCTAGCCCATAACTGGGGCTCCTAGGTGGTACAATCTACCAAATAATAAATAATGATGGTGTCAAGGGCTGTGATGACAACTGAGCCCTATTAAATTCTCCGTACTCTTTGGACTTGTGAATGTTCCTTATACTCTACAGTTGTTAAGTTGCACCCAGAGAATAGGGAGAGATCCAGCAATCTTCCTCTTGCAGTAAGTATTCTGTATTTTGCCTTGACTTCAGAGGACTCATCTCCTGATAACGAAAGCATCTGCCAGTACAGGAGTCAGGTCCATCTACCTACTGCTTCTTTCTCTTGTACCAATCTATTCCTCATGTCCCTTGATATGGCAGAAAGATATTGAGACTTGTATAGAAGCGCCGCGTTGGCAACTTTTAATATTACTGAAACATAATCAGCTTTTGCTTCTACAGCAATTAGCATATTATTACCCATAATGTTTTGCATGGCAATTTTGTTGCAAACATTTGTACTAATTCACCATAACCTAATTATTTTTATGACATGTAATTATGAAATATTTTTGAAGAAGGAATGGCTTCGTTTTCTATTTATACAATTTGTTTGTAGAAATGTCAGAGAATTTTAACATCAGGAAATACCACTACCTCCTTGATTAGCCTTTATCATTTATGAGTCCTGAAAACCCCTGCTCGGATCTTCCCAATCTGACTGCAGTAAGTACCAGGATCAGACCCTTTCATTTTAGCTGAAATTTAGTAAAAATATTTCTTCGTTAATACGATTGAAAAATATGGACGATTTGATGGATTTGGTCTTTGTTAATACTGGAAATATGGCAAAAGATGTGGCTGTAGAAAGGCTAAATATAATCAAGATGTTGACCAGAAATAATAAAACAATTTTTGTGACTGAAAGACTTGACAATTGAAATTAATCATAATTCAAGGCAATGCCCAGAAACAATTTCTTAATGTTTGATTTCACAAAAAAAAAAAACCCAAAAAAGGTTTGTAAGGGATTTATCTTGTAACACTGCTGAAAAATGATGTTGCTTTATGAGCAAGATTAAGCACTGCCCACCAGGATGGAGAAGGTGAGCTAAGAAAGTTTCTTTCAGTCCAAAACAAGAGGTATCCTTCTTCCCTTGATAAGATAATGAATTAAGATCTGACAGTAAAGCCAAGCTTACAGTCTCTTAAAAAGAAGGAAAACTCTATGTTGAGTTGTGATCCACTTGATCAGGGGTGGGCAATAATTTTGAGCGGAGGGCCGCTTACCGAGTTTTGGCAAGCTGTTGAGGGCTGTATGGGTATCCCTGCCCCTTGACAGGTGCCCTGCCCCCTGGTTGCCATCTTGGGATGAAAGTCCCACCCTATAGCCTTTGCGTTTTGCTGCCAGAAGTCCCTCCCCTTGCCCCTGGAAGTACTCATTTGGGGAAGAGAGTTTACCATCTTAGAATGGGAAAAAAACCCCAAATATACTAAAAATTAGACACCCATAATAATAATTTTTAATTGAATTAAAAATATATTTTTGTCCTGATTTGTGTGTGTTTGTGCTGCATATGTAGAAGTGATTGCATAATAGCTCAAAATGCAGTCTTACTCTTGTATAGTGTGTGGTGTGTGCAAGGGTATCAGGGGATATGGGTGGGTGGGTGTGGGGTTTGTGTGGAGCTGTGGGTGGGTGGGTATGGGGGATTTGTGAGGATGTGTGTGGGGGAGGGTGTGGCTATGGGGTTTGCAGGAAGGGTTTGAGGGTATGTGGGGTGTACATGGGAGCCCTCCTCCACCCCTGCATGTGCCACCCTGAGCCAGTCAACACCTGCCTCCTCCCCGCAACTGCCCAGAACCCAAGTGCTCTGCAGCACCTCCCTGCCACCACCAACAGCGTGTAGCCACAGCGTGCCCCACACCTGCTTTCCACCACCTGTCCACATTCAGTGGTAGTGGTGGGAACCAGTGCGTGCAGCCACAACCCTGTGCACCCTGTGTTGCCTCCAGGCTCACCCATTGGGGCTAAGCAGCGATAGCAGCAGGTGGCCGAAACTGCTGCTCGGTGTGGGGGAAAGTTTGTCCCGCATAGCCGCTGCTCAGCCCAGCTAGGTGAGTGTAGGGCAAACAGGATCAGGGCTGTGCATGCTGGTCTCTGCTTGTACCATGGGGCTCGGGTGTGGGGCCTGGGAATGAGCTGGTGTGTGGGAGTGCAGCAACAGCCAGGTGGGAATGCAGGGCCTAAGCCAGTGCCCTGGGGCCAGCGTCCCTCTCTCCCCGCTGGCGCAGCCCAGCCCAGCCCAGCTCAGCTCCATAGATCCCTGCCAGCCCATACCCTGTGCTCCTGGCACCCCGCTCTGGGCCCCACCGGCGCTGGTCCTGTGCTCCCACATGCCCACTCACTTCCACTCCCCCCTGCCCCCCACCCCCGCCACTGCTTTCCTTCCTGCCTGCCGACCGCTCCTAGACCACGTGACTCCTGGCTGCATGGCCATAATGGCAGTACTCAGCAGAAGCTGCCCCGGCCCCGAGGACTGAGGCAATTGCACGCGGTCCTCCCCTATGTCCCCGCTCCCCGCTTCTTATCTGAATTTCCCACTCTGGTGCAGGGAGGCATGAACAGCCCCATGGCCCGAGACCAGAAGCCTCTGCTATGCAGGGGCTTCTGGCTAGTGGGGGCGGGGCTGGGCAGGCCTTGCTGTTGCAGGGTCCTGCTGTGGCTTCCCCTAAGTCCTACGGCCACTGGTTGCTGTTATCTTTGACAGGCAGCCAGGGGCAGATAAATATGAATTTTCTAAATTTTTTAGGGGCCCTGTGGGCTGGATAGAATGGCCTGGCTGGATGGATCCGGCCTGCATGCTGTATTTTGCCCCTCCCTCCCCTTGACCTTAATGCTTATATGATAGTTTTTTGTGAAGCAGTAGTTATCAACTTTGGTGTACTAATGCAGCCAGATGCCTGGGGCAGCCACCACTTACAGGGGCAGCAGCGACTTTCGGTTCCCACCACCTCCACCAGCACAGTTATGAAGATGCAGTGGTAGCTATTTTTTTTCTGCCCTCCAAAGTCAGCACCTGGGGTTGCTTCCCCAGTTGCCCTGACCTTGTTTATGCCACTGGCTCTCAATACTCTATGCCCAGATACGAATATGATTTTCATACGTCAGACAGGTTTATCTCATTTATGAGCGAACAATTTTTTAAAAGTGTCAAGACTTGGTATCATCTTTAATATTTAATGCACCACCAGAACGCATCCTGGTCAGGGAATCTCAGTAAACAGTCAAGAATGCCTTTACATCCAAAAGGCCTGGAATCATTTCTCCATTATAGTGACAATAAGACACCTCCTTTTGGATTTAAGCAGCTTTTATACTCAGGAATTTTAAGACAAATATATGTACAACTAGTGGAAATGTGACCTCATTATCACCTCAGTACAGGTCAGGAATTGAATGCTAAAGCACTGGAGAAACATATTAAGCTATTTCCATATGTATAAAGTGCCAACCAAAGACAAGGGTTCAGTTGTGTATGGACTGTTGATAGCCATGAAGTCATTCGTGGCATTACAGCAATCATAAGACTGAAAAATTTAAAACTCTCTAATGTATTTGGCATGGGAAAGGATTCCCAAATGATTAACCTAAATGACATGCTAATGTTCATCAATCAAAAAAAAGCCTGGATATTTTCTGATGTTTCACAGGTGTGACAAAAAAAAATGCTGTGGACCCCAAAAATATAGCTGATGATATCATAGGCAGTCTATGAAATCTGACTTATCATCCGCCTCTGGTCACAGATGAAAATCTTGAGAACATTGAACAATGTCTGGTTTCTTTTTATGCTTGTGTCAATGATGTCACAACTGTGAATGCTGTCAGATTAGTACTATTTGCCCATAAAAGCTGAACACTTGAAAACATCCCACCCACCCAAGCTGTACTGGTATAGCTTATTCATTGACAGCCCCATGAGCTGACTGCTGCCTGCAAACAGGCTAAAAACTACAGTCATCAGCAAATCTAGACACATGTGAATAAAGAAATGTGGATGGAGATTGGCTGTTTGTAGATGAAGCTGTTAGAATACTTGTCAAATATAGTTGAATAGAAAAGGCTGTATAAAGTCCATGTGTTTACAGTGTAATGCTCTGTGTCATTGTGTGGGCAAATACAACTAAATGTATAGCAGCCAAATTTACTTACATACAAAGTATCTTTCACAGGACTCCAAGTCTGAGGCATAATGAAGGGCATTTATATGCTGTAATTACATCTAAAATGCGCATATTGCTTTAAGAACTGGGTAAATATATGTATTTAATATTCTAGGATACAAAGAAAGAAAACAGCATGAACTGAGAGGTGAAACTGTACGTATGTAAGAAGATAGTTTAGAGACGTAAGCAGTCAGAGTTTACAATGGCCATAAGATCCAGTAATAATTATTGATTTTGTGCATTGCTAATTTGGTTAATTATAGATATTGGAATAAAACTATTTTTAAATAATGGAGCCAGGACCTAGTCTAGAAATTAAATTTCTGGAAAAAAAAGTATTGTTGTGCTATAATAATGACATTGGGACCTGACAAAGAATGCCTTGCATTCAAAAGCTTGTCTCATTTTATCCCAGCGTTATAGTTGGTCCAATAAAAGATATCACCCTCAGAAATCCTTGCCTCTGACATCAGACTGTCTCATTTCAATATGGAGTTAGATTCATAGATTCATAGACACTAGGGCTGGAAGGGACCTCAGAAGATCATTGAGTCTAGCCCCCTGCCCTAGGGACAGGAAGTCAGCAGGGATTATAGGATCCCACCAAGATAAGCATCCAAATGTCTCTTGAAGGCATTCAAAGTAGGTGCTTGAACCACCTCCAGCAGCACTCTATTCCAAACCTTGGGGGCTCAGACAGTAAAGAAGTTATGTCCAGACTGAAATGGTCATGGAGGAGTTTTTTTTTTTCCTGGGTGTTGGTTGTCAGTTGTCCAATCTGGTTTAGCAGGTGTCCAATGTTGCCCTTGCTTTTCCTCCAGCTCCCCGCATATCTAAAAAAGGACTTTTTATTGTCCTTGATACTTGTAACTAGTTGGAGTTCCATTGCAGCCTTGGCTTTCCTGGTTTGCTCCCTGCAGGTCTGGACCAGAGCAGAGTATTCCTCCTTGGAGGTGGATCCAGTCCTCCATCCTTTGTAGGTCTGTCTTTTTAGATGCAGGAGGTCCGCTAGTTCCCTGGAGAGCCAGGAGGGCTGCTGTGCCCTTTTGCTGCCTTTTCTCCGAGACGGGATAGACTTTGCTTGCGCATCCAGGATTGCTCCCTTGAGGAGCAACCACTCATCCTGAACTCCCCTCCCCTTTGGGTTGTGGCACTTTAGGGTCTCACTGACAAACCTCCTTAGCTTGTTGAAGTCAGCTTTCTTGAAGTCGAGGACTTCTGTATTGCTGACTGACTTGCCAGCTTTACAGCAGATGGTGAAGGTGATCAGTTCGTGGTCACTGTCACCCAGCTTCCCTTCGATCGTTAGGTCGCTGATTAGGTTGTCCCCCGTTGCCAGTACCAGGTCAAGTAGCGCTTTACCTCTCATCTGCCCGTAGACTTATTGCATGAGATAGAGCTCATCCATGCATGAGAGAAAGCTTTGCGACCACTCGGATTTGGCCGAGTGCCCTTCCCACGAGATGTCTGGGTAGTTGAAGTTTCCCATGACAACCATGCACCGGGAGTGTGCGGCCTTAGTCAATTCCCTAGCAAACTCCTGGTCAAGCTCTTGATCCTGGGTAGGAGGTCTGTAGTAGACTCCCACCATTGTGTCCCCTGTGCTGTGTTCCCCATGGATTTTAACCCAGAGGGTCTCCAGTTGGCCACCCTGGGTGCCAGTGTCAGCTTGCAGGGACACGTAGCTTTCCTTGACATAGAGAGCTACACCCCCACCCCTTCTGTCCACTTGATCTCTCCTGTACAGGGTATAGCCATCTATACCTGTGACCTAGTCATGGGTGGAGTTCCACCAGGTCTCTGTTATCCCTATGACATTATAATTATTTGTGTTTAGCAGGAGGACAAGTTCCTCCTGTTTATTCCCCATGCTCCTGGCATTTGTGTATAGGCATGCAAGTGTCCCTTTGAGGGCCCTTGCCTTGCCTACAGCTTGTTCCAGGGCTGGGGCAGGGGTGGGGTCCCTTAAGTGTCTTGGGCTGCTGGCTTTGCAAGGGTTGCTCAGAGGGCCAGCAGTGGCAGTAGTCCCCTCATCTCCTGACGGGCTTAGTTTAAAGCCCAGTGGAGCAGGTCAACCAGTCTGGCTGAGAAGAGCCTCCTCCCCAGAGTTATGTTCTCTGATGTAGTTTTTGTTCATTAAGCAAAATGTACCAAATGGAGTGTAAATTTTAGTGGGGACTCTAACATGTTGGGGGTATAGGAAGAAGAGGGAGAGGATCTTCCTTTCCCTTTAAAATATGCCTCCATTTTCAAACAAAGAGCAAGAGGAAACAGCCTAAGTAGCCCCTTAACATTTTCCTCCCCTCTTCTGAGGCCACGATGTTGGATCAGAGATCATTGGATGCAAAGAACACACACAAAGAAAGAGAAATATCTTCTGAGTTTGAGATTATGGATGAGCTCACCAGCTTGCGTAAACTGATATTGCGCACAGAAGCTGAAAGGTTATCTCTCTAACAATGGTGATCAGTATAACTCCACTGAAGAAAAATAATCTTTTTACACCAGATTCCCAGCTGCACCATCATGAAAGGAATGCACTGATTTACACCAGCTGAACTTTAGAAACACTTGGATGTCTATCTTGCTGGGATCATTTGAACCCTGCTGACTGCCTGGCCTTTGGGCAGGGGGCTGGACCCTATGATCTTGCGAGGTTCCTTCCAGCCGTAATGTCTATGAAATCTATTAAAGCTATGAAACTTCTGGCCAAGTTAGACATTTTTTCTGTCATCCTTTGGAGAAGAAAACATGAATTTGAGACACAGAAGTATGGGAAAACCAATGACACCTGATTAGGGGCTAACCCTATAGACAGCCACCCAGGATTTAACTGGCCTTGCCATTATTGGGCATTTCTCGAACTGGACAGGGTCACTGTGCCTCAGATCTATATCAGTGGGGCCTTCTCAATGACAAGAAATGCCCTTGTGGATAAGTTCAAACCATGTCCCACATTGTTGACTCCGTCCATTTACAATGCTACCTGGTGGCCTTCAAGCTCTTCACACCAGTGATGATGTTGCCTTAAGATGGCTGAAACAATAGGCTGAAAGAGCATATGCTAAATAAGTAAATAGGGTCTACCAGCAGAAGTCTCTGGGCATGTGGGAACTCAGAGCTCACAAGCTTCTCCTGAGGGTAGGTGCTTTCATCTGTGCTTTCAAAGGCGTAAGTTGGGCTCAGTGCTGATACAGTTTAATACAGCACTCACCCAAGAAATGGGAGATGCAGATTTGGTTCTTTTCTCAGTCTGAAAGGTTGAAACCCATATCTTCCACCTCTCAAGCAGGTGTCCGATCATCAACCTACAGGAGACTGGTCCCCAGTCAACGGCTTATAGACAATACCTTGGTCAGGAGACCCTCCAGTGCTGCTTTTGGCCACAGAAAAACAGAAAATCTAAACTGAGATTGACTGGGAGAGCAAAGTATGATGTTTGCCTGCAGTATGTTACTTGTTCAATATCCCAAAAGGTTTGGGACTGCTGCTATAGGCTAATGGGGGAGGAACTTGTTGAAGCTGTGTTACTGTGCAACACAGGATTCAGGATTCACTGCGCACAGATGTAAGAAGGCATGTGACTGTTGCCTAGTAGTTAGGACCCTTTCTTTGGAGGGAGAATCCAGGATTCTGGCCCCTGCTTCTAGACTGTGCATATATTTATCCAATTACTATATAGTATAAAATGCTTCCCTGAAGCCTGCTTTAACTACTACATTATGGTATTAAGGTGGCCATCAACATTCACACTTCTGGCGTATGTTCAAAGCAAGGAACCGCAACAGTTTTAGTAAGGAGCCCAATCCTGTCCCCATGTGTCAGGGATGCTCTGAGAATACCTGCTATATTGGCCTCTTTGGGGAATAGAGACAGAGGAATTCCCAGTTCCTAGTCGGGTATAGGAGGGAGATGAGTGCTGAACTGCCCAGAGTGTGAAGCTGTTCTGAGCACATGCAGAAGCAAAGATATAGGAGCCTTAGGAAGATTACCATCAAACAGAGAGGTACCTATGGGGTGGAGGCAACGTGGGGGGATTTAATTGAAATTTTGAAGTTAGGCACCTCACTTGTGCCCAAGCCCTGCTTTAGGTGCCTGACTGGATCTAGTCCAAAGGGCCTTGCTTCCCTTGGAGAAAGACTGGAAAATGAAAGAGCAGGAGTCGAGAAATCCATCCCAGGAAATAAAGCATTCCCCTCCCTGCAGCCTAATCAGCGCACCAGAGTCTGTCCCAAGATTCAGTTCTCTTGGACCAATGCAAAAGGCCTCTAAGTTGATCCAATAAAAGATATCACATTTACCCAAAGAACGTTGTTTGCCTATTAGGGCTGTGCGAAGCTTTGGTCCCTGATTCGATTTGGCGGAGATTCGGCCTGATTGAGTGGCCGAATCTCCAAATCTGAATCAAATCAGGAGACCCTTTAATCTCTCTGAATTGAATTGGAACCCTCCGAATCAATTCGGAGAAATTCGGAAAGATCCGACGATTGGGACATAGACGCAGCTTTAAATGTTTTTTCACATACCTCGAGGTAGCAGGCCATTCATGGATGCTGCGATGCTGGGGTGGATAGAGCGTTTCACAGAACCACTGTAGCAAAACCCCCCGTTTTTCTTTTTTTTTTCTTTTAAAATGCATTCCCTCCCCTTCCCCAACCATTTCTGACTTTTTTTCTTTCCCTCTCTATTCCCTATAGATAAGTACAAGTGAGCTAAGACATAGGATAAGCTTCAGCATCTTATTTTGGTAGCAAGTTGTATTTGTTTTGTTTTTTCTCCTTCTTTATATTGTATAATTATTATGTTTATATTGATTTTTACTGTTCTATATGACTGTTTTACTGGTACTATATGATTTAGGCCTACATATGTAAGTTAGCATAAGTCATGTCAAGTTCCCATTTTGTTTGTCAAGTCTCCATCCTGTCCCCAGGCCCGGTTGTGTAACCCATGACTCACACCTACCCCACCTATGTAACTTGGTTCCTAAATGAATGGGGATGAATGAGGGTGCTTGAGAGACAATGGCAGTAGGTCTAAAAATAGCTCCCTCTGAATGACTGAACCATCAACACCAATACCTGGACCAATGACCCAGCCCTTGGAACCACCCTCAACATTCAAGAAACAAAAGATGAGGCAACCCACCATTGTGCCAAGGCTGTACATGCTCAGTATGAATACCTGGACCCCTCTGGAACAGGACTGACATTGCCTGGACAGGCCCTCCCCATAGGAGATTAGAGGTAGTCTGCCCCATAAAAGGGGTAGTGAAGATTGACTCCTTGGAACGCTCTCTCCATCTGGACCAGCACTATGCCACACCACCTATTCACCCAGAGGCCCTGCCGGCGACCCCCCTCTGGACAACACCTACTGGACAAGGACAACTTTCCAGCCTGGATAGGAAGCTATGACCCCCCACCCTCTCTTCAACCAAAGACTTGGACTCTGGTTCTCTTCCCTACCTGGACTCCAACCCTTCCACTGAGTCTCTTTCTCCTGCTGCCATTGTGAGTGCTTGTAAGTGTGTGTGCGTGTGTGTGTATGTATGTGTGAGAGAACCAATAACTTCATGGGGTTGTGTAGTGTGTTGTCTGTTTAATAAAACTGTTATTTGGACCCCTAAGTTGAAGTTGGGTTTTACTTTACTATGGTTTGGCCCTGCTCCAATCTCTGCTCCTCACCCCTCTAACTTCTGTCTCATTTCTCCCTCTCCTGCTTCTGGCTCACTGCCACCTTCAACACCTGTCCTGAGCTCCTCTCTGCCTCCAAACCCCCTGTTTCTTTGCCACTGTCTTATCCTCAATGCCTTTTCCTTTTCCCCTGAGCAACCAGGTTTCTGCCTGTTTCTTTTCTGGCTGTCTCCTCCTTGCCACCACTTATCTGTCCCCCCCCTTCAATATCTCAGCTGTCTGCCTCAGTTTCGAGCCCCAATCTACCTTCAGTAAACTCAAGCCTCAGTTCCTCAGCCATCTTCTCTGTAATCCACTGGTTCTAATCCTGGTTCTGGCAACTTTCACTCCCTACACTTTAACTCTCTCTTTCTCACCTGAACCTTCCCCCAAGTATCCCAGGCACCCCGAGCACATACATACACACTGTACCATCCAAGTTAGAAACTTACCTCTGTGTGTGTATGTATAATATGTCATGGTGTGCATGATATAAGAATTAGTGATCTGTGTCTAATTTTGGGGGTGTATGTGCTTAAATTGGTGATAGGTATGCATGTGCCTAGGCTGGTTTGGTTGTATATGTGCCTGAGCGGGTAATATGCACCTAATCGCTTTGTGTGTTTGTATAAGTGCAATTGTGCCACACCCTCCTGTCAGTGGAATATTGAGATCCTGAGAGCTGGCTTGACCCCACAGGGCAACACCACAGGGTGTCCTCAGCATGCTTAGCAGCAGACCTAGAAGTGGACCAGAAGCATTTCCAATACACTTCTGGGTCCGCTGTGAAGCATGCTGGGGGAACCTCTGTACCTCCCCGGCTCAGTGATTGGTGCCTTCTGGGTCTGGGGGGGCACCCAGGGTCCCCCCATGGCCGATCACTGAGCCGGTGGGGCACAGGGGGTGGGCCCCCAGCGCGCTCCCCGGCAGACCCAGAAATGGAACGGAAGTACACCCCCCCGCTGCCTATATCCTTAGAGCAACATGGCTACAACCAACACCTCTGAGTAGACCCCTCATTTAGATGACTCAGTGAGGTGTTCACAGTGGTGCTCTGCCACCACGACGATCAGCATGGTTTTAATCCCTGAATGATGAAGAGGTAAGTAAGAAGGGCTGTCATTCAGGGTTTTGAAGATCCACACATCACACTAGAGCACACTAGACCTAGCTGTGGTTCTAGCCACAACGAAGTAGTGAAAGGACCTCAGCAGATATTTTGCAACTGTAGTCCAACCCCTTTGTTTTTAAATTAAGTTTCAGCTGTCTTGGATAGGAGCGCTTCCTGCAAAGAGCCTTTTCTGGTTGATTTCAAGCCTCAGAGCTCCTTTTGTGCTCTCCCACCAAGGGTTTGACAACATAAGTAAATCCCTTTCGTCCCTTTGCTTTCTGATTTGCAAATCCGAAAGCTGGTTATTTTTAAGCAGTGGTATTATTTTAACACTTCCGCTATGCTTTATGTCCCCTTGAACCTCCTCCCCAGATGTCTGCATCGCATCTGAATTCTCTCTACTGCAAGCTTGATACAGGAACAAAGTCTCTCTTACTCATAAAGCTTTTAGTAGCAGACTGCAAAGTGTTAGCCCATTAATTACTGTGGCATTAGTGTCATTCAGGACCAAACTTCAGAAACACCAAAGACAGACTCTCCTCTTACATCTTAAACAAACTGTTAGGGAGGTCCTGTTTGGTAAGAATGGTATCAATGCATAAGACACATACCTTAGCTTTTAGATTTCTGGGGGAATTTGCAGCATACCGGTGAGCGAAAAAAGAGAAAGAAAACCAAATCAAGGAGCAATCTTCTTCCTTGTAAACTCAATGTATTTCATATGGAAGTAACAGAGAGTAAATACAGAACCCATATGGAATCCCACAGCCACAGTTTAAGCTCAAGAAAAACCTGTTTGCCCCAAAGGTAGAAACCTAGTGATGGTCACAGTTATTTCAGTCAGAACATTGTTCCATTCAGATAGATTTTGGACTGAGGTCTTTGCACTTAATCCCAAGATGTAATGAAGTCACCAGCAAAAGACCCATTAATTTCCATATTGTAGGATCAAGCTTTCACTGGGGAGCAGAACCTGTTATTTTAGAAGTTAAAAAAATGCAGGAGCAGCAATGACAATAAAAAAATCCCCCATAATGCAACTGGTGAGTTGTGCAATGCTATACGGCCAGAGAGGAAATTCCTTGCTAGCGCTCACAGGTGATCAACTTACACATTGAAGCATGAAGTTTGATTACCCCTGTAACATTTTATTAGCTTGCATAGCTGCAAATGTTATTAATGCTCATAAAATTATCCGGTCCTTTACAGAGCCTGTTCCACTGGAGTGCGTCTCGATGGCTTCCTGTGGTAGTGGATTCCATAGACAACCGTGCTGTGTAAGGTTGTATTTTTATTTTATTTGTCTCCAATTTACTGCCTTTTCAGTTTCATCAAGTGCCCTTTGTTTTTGCAGTAAATTATGGGGTAGGGTAATATGATGCATCAGATTGGCTTTTGTGGCAACCTTTACTCCATTTTTAAGTTAACCCTCCTTTTACCCTTTTTTCTGGGCTAACTAGTCATGGTGGGGCTGCTTACACCCCTAAGGCCTTTGCCCAGAAGAGACCCTGTGTGCGTACTTTGGTTTGTTTGTGTCTGCACATCCACTTTGCTGACACAGATACAGTGGTTGTCAGTCTGTTCTGGATCTTGACTTGAGAATATGACTCAAGTTGCAGAAGCTCAAGCTTCTAGATAGGGAGGTACCTGGTTCATTCCCCAGTGCTGGGCAAATGGTGGTCATCACATATGTATTAGCTGCTTCTGTATGGAAAGGGAGGCTGACAACTCTTTTTGCTGAGGTCCACCTTGGGGAGAAGTGAGCAGTCCCAGGGTCAGAGAATATATGGTGTCCTTGTCACCAGCTTAAGGGGGAAAGGCATAGAGTCCTGCTGGCTAAAAGCCAGTCTAGAAACATAGAGCTACATCTGACCGTGTAGATCAGCATGCAGGATCAGAGCTCGTGTTATAATATGCATCCTGAGACTCATTTAGCTCAAGCACTACTAGCCTTTTCCTTGCCATCCTTTATTCCTACCTTGAGAGACAACCTTCATCCATACTGATTTGGGTGAAAAGCATCAGGACCATTCCAACATATTACACTTCATTGCCTTCCCAGCTGAACTGAGCAAGGCAGGTGTCTGCTGCTCTGCTGCCTACACCACAGTGCATTCAAGGGTGCAGTGTGCAGAATCCCTCAGACCCTGGATGCTCAGAGGGCCTGTCCACAAGTCACAAAAGCACTACATACTAGACCAAAATGACAGATCTAGACCTTTCTTTCTTGCTTGCTTTCTAGATGATGGCGGCCAGGTGAAAACCCTCTGAGCTCTTCCAGCTCAGTCCCTTCTGTGCATTCCTCCCCATTCCCTGCCCACTCTCTCACTCTCTCCTGCCCAACCTTGCCTCTCCCCAGCCTGTGCTTGGGGACCCCCCTCTTCCCCTTTTCCCTGTTCTCTGAGCTTTTTCCCCCCTGGGCTCTGGCATCCTCACTTGCTTCCACCCCCTCCGCCACTCCCGCCTGTGCTCGCCCTTTGATTCTTCTTGCCTCCCTCCTCCAGAGCCCCTTACCCTGGTCTCTGCCACCTCCTCCTGCCGTAGGGCTTGCCTTCCAGGGCTGTTTTGTCCCCCCTGGGGTCAATATTGGGGCTGTTTTAGCCCCCTCCCAGTCCCCAACTTCAGCCTAAAGATTTTTTTTTCTTGCAGCAGCCCCTGTGGGAGAGTTAACCCTCTACTGCCCAGGATGGCTGCCAGCAGCCAAGGCACATGGCATGGGGATGTCTCTGCAGACCTTCACTTCAGCCATGGCCTGCAGGTGCACACCCCTCTCCACGTCAGGGTGGAGGCCTACATTCAGTACGCTGCCTGAGTGAACTCAGTGCCCGTCATCTACCTGAGCTCCCCCGGCCTGGTGAGGGAGAGGTGTATGGCAGGGCTAGTGCTCTCAGGTGTCCACTACTTGGCCACAACCCTGGAGACCCTGGCAGTGCGGGTGGTGGCCTCCAACATCCCTCCGCACCTGCCAGACCGGGACCTCACCAAAGCGCTTGAGCGCTATGGTGTCCTCACTAGCTCCTGGCATAGGCTGACCATGGGGAGCAGGGACTCCAGACCCAGGCGCCTCCTGTCCTTCTGGAGGCAGGCGTTCATGCTCCTCAGGGGGGGCCCCCAGACCATGGCTCTCTCTGTGACCTTTGTGGTGGATGAGAGGCAATATGTGGTCTACCTCTCCCAGGACGAGACCGCGTGCTGACTCCCCACTGGGTACAGTGACTGTGGCCTCCTCTCAGCCTCCCTCCACCCTCCACTCACCTGGTGGAGCTGCTCCCCCCCAGTGCAGGGGTCTCATCTGGTGGAGGGGCTGGGATGTCCTTCCAGTCCCCCCCATCCCAATTCCATCTGGGTTGGCTAGTGCCTTGGGAGCTGGGGCCCCATCAGGTGGAACAACCAAGATCCCTTCTCTGTCTCCCTCCACCCCCACCTCGGTTGGGGTGGTGGGCCCGAGGGTGGCAAACCCCAAGCAGCCCAGCCCGTCCCCTTCGGTGGAGGCACCACCTACCCCTACTCCGAAGAAAGCCAAGAACAAGAGGTAGAAGCGAGCTTCCCAAGGAGCCCCAGCCCCTTTAGGGCCCATCTCTGCCAGTGCCAGGGAGAATGTAGCCAGGGAGCCTGACCTCACCCTGCCTGCCTGCCCCCCGTGACCCCGCCGCCTCTGGTGGGGGGAGATGGAGTGCTTGCCTCTCCTGTGTCAGGCACAGGAGACAGCAGAGGGGCCGCCACCCCCAACCTGCTCCCCTGCCCACCGAGGCCAATGCTGAGGAGATAGAGTGCCTGCCCTCCAAGCACCACAAGTGGCCCCAGAAGCGGCCCTAGAAGAGGGATGACATTTGACCCCTGAAGCGGATGGGAATCGATCTCCTGGAGAAGGTCCTTGACCCGGATGCTGAGGGGGGCCTATTAGGGAGTCTGGCCATCGAGGGCATGTTCACTGGCCTTACTGGTAGGTCCCCTCCCAGGGTGAGGCCCAGCCAGTTATGAGTCAGAAACATCCAGCTCCTGCTGGAGAATGCCCCCTGGGTGGCCCCCAGCTACCTCTTGGAGCAGACCGAAGGCCAGAGGAATGTAGCGGAGAGTATCCGCCAGTGGTGCCCGGACCCTGCACAGTGTGCCCGCACCACCAGTGACGGGGCGAGGCTTATGCACCAGGATCCAGGTACACGTCAACATGACTTCTGTCTTGAGAAGCTGATGACTCGGGTGAGGGAGGTGCGGGGCCAGGGCGGGTCCACAGAGTAGAATAGGGCATGATAGCCCTTCCCCTGTCTCTGTGGCCTTGCTCTGCTCTATTGCCTGCTCTCCCATTTATATCCTGCCTATCCTTCCTCTCTATTTTCCTGCTCATTGCTGCTACCACAATTGCTTTGCTGAATATCAATGGCTGCAGGGACCTGGTGAAGTGAACGGCTGTCCTGGAGGGTTTGTGGCAGAAGTGGCTGGCGATCGCCTTACTTCAGGAGACGCACAGCGATGTGTATGCCAACTGGCACGCTGCCTGGAGAGGCCTCCTGTTTCTGAGCCATGGTACCAACCTCAGTGCCGGGGTGGTGACCTTCCTGTCACTACAGATGCAGTATGACTTGGCGGTGGAATGAGAGGTCATTGCCAGCTGGCTGCTGACAGTCCATGTCACCCTGGCACACCAGAGCCTGCTTCTTGTAAACGTCTATGCACCCACTGAAGGGAGGGAGAGGGTAGCCTTCTTAGAGACTCTGGGTGACCTCCTGCATGATGCCAGTGAGAGCGATGACCTGCTTCTCATGGGTGGGGACTTCAACTGTACCATCAATGCGCAGCTAGACCGGATGGGGCCAGAACTGCACCTGCCTTTGGCCTGCAAGCTGTGGGCCTTGCTGGAGGTGGCGGACCTTGTTGATGCCTGGCAGGTCCTCCACACCGACGTGCAGCAGTACATCTGGGCAAAGATGAGCAAGAGTAGGATTGCCAGGGCCCACCTTGACCACCACTACATTGCCCAGCACCATCTGCTACCTCTGCGCAGCAGCTGCATTATTCCAACAGCGCTCTAGGACCATGCCCTGGTCTGCTTTGAACTCAGCCTGCCTGACAAGGCACGCACATGAGCCCCTTCCTGGTGCCTCAACATCAGCCTACTGCAGGACGCCCACTTCCGGGACTGCTTTGCCCACCTCCGGAGGAGCTGGGAGGTCGTGCGAGCAGACTACTCCTCCTGGTGGCTGTGGTGGAACGTGGGGAAGATCCAGGTCTGGGCTTTATGCCAGCAGTATTCCCAGCTGGCGGCAAGTGAGATCCACTGTTGCATCCAGGAGCTGGAGGAGGATGTGGCAGAGCTCAAGGCATCCCTGCTCCATGCCAGCAATGATGCGGTGCTCCTTGAGAGCCTCTGGTCCCACAGGAAACACCTGCGGGGGCTGGCTGAGGGCGTGGCCCAATCGTGCGAGGGTGTGTGCCTGCTGCCAGGAGCTGGTGGAGGCCAATGCCCCGACCCACTTCTTCTTCAGCCTAGAGAGCAGCGACCTCCAGTGAAGGTTGGTGCATGGCATCCTGGCCACCAGCACCTTCACATGCCACCTGGACCTGGTGGCCTCAGTGGCCTGCCTCTTCTGCCCGGGGGCAGTGGAAGAGAACGTTGTTCACACCTTCCTCAACTGCCCCCAGCTGCAGCTGCTCTTTGCCACCCTTGGAGCACTGCTTCGGGTGCTGGGCCAGGACTTTTCAGAGTACTCATATATCTGCTCTTTCCCATACCAGGTGGCTGAGCGGGGCACAGTCGGCTTGGCCAACTTCCTAAGATGGCTGCCCTGAAGAGCTGCTGAAACTGGCTCGCCGGAACTGGGATGGATGACACCCTGCAGCTTTTCTGCCTGCTGATGCAGGCCCGCCTCTCACTTGAATTTAAAAATGTGGTCCTTTGACGGACAGTACTCATCTTTGAGTAGCGCTGGGCCGTCAAGGGGGCATTGTGCCAGGTTGAGCGGGGATGCCTGCTTCTAGCGCTCTGACGCCACCACCTGCTCGGAGTGTGGGGGCGGTTCTGGCAGGCCGAGACCTCAGGCTTTGCCCATGCAGGCGGCCCCTGATGTCCTGAGGCCCCCCTGAACATCCCAGCTGTAGAACTGTATATGTGTGTGTGTGTGTGTGTGTGTGTCCCCTGAACATCCCAGCTGTAGAACTGTATATGTGTGTTTATAGATATATATATATATATGTGTGTGTGTGTGTGTGTGTGCGTGTGTGTGTGTGTACTTGTGTGTATGTATGTATTTCTTTGTTCATTTTTTGTCTAGAGTATGAGGGCAGACCTTGTGGGCTGTAGGTCGAGGTCTCATTGCTCATGCCTGTCTCACTGCCCCCCCCGCCCCCAGTTTATTTACTTTGTTGCAATGTATACTTGTTAAAAAGACCATGGACTAGACTGTGCAGGCAGGCCTTGCCCCAGGCTTTGTCCCTGAGGCCCAGACCTTCGGGCCAGCCTGTACATGACTTCTACTGTCCCTCATTTGTCACCCTCCCTGGAATAAATGTTTCTTAAAAATCAAAAATCTTTCTTTCTTGCCAGAAACAGGGACAGCAAAAGACATCCACACCTGCATTTTATGCAGAATTTCGCATTTGCTTATATTTGCTAAAAGGGCCATAGACTCTAAGGCTAAATACAGACAGTCAAAAAGCCCAAGGCTGAATTAATTCAGTCTTTGCAGGTTCGTCTAAGCTGCAGAGATTAAACTGACTAACAAGTGAACAGACATTTACTTTTTGCAGACGCATGCCTGCAGTGACAAAGCCCAGGAGCCAGGGGACACTAGAGCATGGCTCTCGAGCACATAGCCAACAGGGGCTGTGCTTGCTGCTTCTTCCTGCTGCCCCCAAGGTTTCTGGGATTTGCAGTCCAGAATCATGGCAGCAGGATTCTGCAGGGTTGCTCATCACTTCCTCTTCCTGGTTCCAGGTGCCTCTGGGATTTGTAGTCCACAGTTGCAGCCAGCAGTAAGTTTAGCATGGCAGGACAGCTCTGTACTTAGGGGAAGCGGTGTTTAACCCCCCGCTCTGGCCCCAGGCCCTAGCCAGGGTTTGCCTGAGGAGGAGGGGCAGCCCCTGCCTTGAGTCCCTCCCCCCTTCTCTGCTGGAACAGATAGCCCAGCCCAGGCCAGGACTGAACTTCTGTTCTGTTACAGGATTAAACCAGTTTCTGATGATTTAAACTGGTTTATGTGTCACTTCTGTCCCTAGCCTAAGTGTCAAAGGCGGTCAAAGGTCAATTGATCTGAGTCTAATAGAGCTTGTGAGGTTAAAGCATGTGAGTTTCTGTAGCTAATGGCACCAAAGGGAATGATGTGGCTGGTATCGCACCCAGCCACCTTTATTTCCCCCTACAAGTCATCTAGACCTAGCCCTCTTTCCTGCCTATGCAGGGGGTCGGACTCGATGATCTATTGAGGTCCTTTCTGACCCTAACATCTATGAATCTATAAGTTTCTCCCCTCCCATGACCAGGTACCCATTTACATCTGGGGCAGCTGTTGGCACAAGTGCAAAGTGAGCATCAAAGCTTCTGGAGCTGCAGGAAGATTCCTTAACTGCTTTGCCATCACATTCACACCTTGAGTGCGGCACGACCCCATTTATAGAATCCACGGTTCTCACACATGGAAACTGAGGAGGGGGAAGACCTCTGGGAAGCAGGGGATAACTCTTTGGCATGTCATGGTATAGCTTGGGGACAGCATTAATGGAAATCCACTGAGTGGCCTATTTTCTGTAAGGAACAGTTCAAGGCACACAGTTGTCAGTGACAGAACAATTGTTGTTCCACAGTAGCAGACTTTTGAAACAATGGGGCCTACCTTTCTAGATAGGCCTTCTCGCTAATTAGCCAGGTAAAATCTGTTGCTTATTTAAAATTCCTGCTCATTCATCTACCTAATGCAGAGCAGTTACTACAAACACACAGACAGCTCCCCTCATCTGTCTATTTATCTATATATGAATAGCTTTATCTATATGTATAGTTTTAACTATACATATTTCATCTGCATTCTCCAGAAGGTCTGCCTTAGTGTCCAGGAGTCTCCGGGAGCTAACATGGCAATTCCCAGGACTAAAGAAGACAGGGTGCCAGGAGGACTCTGAGCATTAGGAAAGAGATAATCTTTCCCATCCTGACGTGAACAGCAGAAGGCCAGATGAACAGTTAAAATGTCTGCAAAGCATGTGTTGGCTGGCCGAGGTGGATTCAAAGATTCATAGATGCTAGGGTCTGAAGGGACCTCAATAGATCATTGAGTCCGACCCTCTGCATAGGCAGGAAAGAGTTCTGGGTTCAGATGCCTATTGCTCTCTGCTAGCTTGTGGACATTATTTCTTGTAACCCCTGGGGGCGCCTTGGTGAGTAAAACTTCACCAATTCCCTTCTGTGCTCCCGTGATGAACTCATAGGCAGCCACAAGGTCGCCTCTCAACCTTCTCTTGCGGAGGCTGAAGAGGTCCAGGTGCCCCAGTCTCTCCTCATAAAGCTAGGCCTGCAAGCCCTTAACCATACGAGTGGCTCTTCTCTGGACCCTCTCCAGGTTATCCACATGCCTCTTGAAGTGTGGCGCCCAAAATTGCACACAGTATTCCAACTGCGGTCTAACCAGCGCCCGATAGAGGGGAAGTATCACCTCCTTGGATCTGTTTGTCATGCATCTGCTGATGCACGATAAAGTGCCATTGGCTTTTCTGATGGCTTCGTCACACTGCCGAGTCATGTTCATCTTGGAGTCCACTAGGACTCCAAGATCCCTTTCCGCTTCCGTTCCACCCAGCAGGTCATTCCCTAGGCAGTAGGTATGCTGGACATTTTTCCTCCCTAGGTGCAGCACTTTGCATTTCTCCTTGTTGAATTGCATTCTGAAATGGAAACCCTGAACAGAGTCTGATAATGGTTTAAATCCCATGAATACTTTGCAAATGTAGAGAGGAGATAATCTGTGTTTCAAAAATCACTGGCACTGAGACGCATCTAGTCTCAGTGTAGCGGTTCTAAGTGAGGATGAATCATCAGCAACCCCTAACAAGGCATTTGAATGGCACTTGACCCCACAGCAAAGATTTTTCTTTAAGTTCCATTTTAAATTTCTCTTGCTTCAAATCCAGCCACAGAATCTAATTCTGCTTCTGCTAGATTTAAGAGCTCCTTTACGTCAGAAATCTTCTCCTTGGGTACGTATTTATAGACCACAACTGAGCCCTTCCCCTATCCTTGACATTGTCATTGGAAAGCTAAACATGTTGGCTTCCTCAATTCTCACACTTTAAGGCAGGCTTTTCACATCCCAAATCATTCTTGCTTCAATGACCTGCGCTGCCTCAAATTTTTGTGAGGGAGAGCACCAAAATTGGCTGTGACATTCAGGAAATAGTCTCATCAGTTCCAAATGCTGATATAATATTACTTCTCTAGATATCCCTGTGGCAGTGCACCTTTGGGTGCCTGCCACTTTAAGGGCTTAAGCAGGTTGCAGAACTGCCTGCAGGTGGGAGCAGACCCAATCAGGCAGTCACATGACACCCAGGAGGCTGCTTGATTGGTGGAGGGCTGGGCAGCCTGGGTATAAGACCAGGCCCTGAGAGCAGAGCAAGTAGTTGCTGTAGGGATGCTGCTGAAGTAACATTGCTTGGCTGGAGAGCTGCTGCACCCAGAACATCTGGAGGTCAGGGGAGAACTAAGGGAAAGGGGGATGTTCCTAGGGTCACAGGGTAGTCCAGAGCCTTTAGGAGGGGGCTGAAGGCCTGGGACTGTGGAGACAGCAGCTTACAGTAAGGGGCTGTGTATATAGAGGCCCCAGAGAAAACCAGGGTGGCCTATTGAGAGAGGCTGGGTATACAGGGGCCTAGAGAAGACATAGTCCTGCCTGAGAAGAAGGGGCTCAGAGTCTGTGAGCCTACAGAGGGGCTAGGTAAACCCCTGATTAGAACAGTTTAGGGCATGGATGACCCTGTGGAGGGACTCAGATGAGCCCAGTAAAGGGCTGCTTTATACAAGATTGCTGGGGCTCTAGGCAAGCCCTGTGTGAGAAGATTGATTTATGGTGGGGCCTGGGGGGGACCTCTATTGAGTGAAAGGGTCAGCTGTTTGTGGATTGACCCAGGGCTCCTGACTAGCCCAAGCAGAGACCAGTGCCTGAGTGGCTGAAGGGTAAAGTATGCCCACTGTGAGGGACAGGCCAGGGCAGTGGAGCCCTGACTGACTAGAGAGTGGGGCCAGGCTCAAATGATGAAGGTCTCTCAAGGGAGAGACTACCAGCAGGAGAGTAAGGGGTTCAGTCAGTAACCAGTCTGAAATGACAGAGGCTGAAGCTCCTCCACCTGATGGGAGGAATCCTGTAAGGAGGTCCAAGAGTCAGGGCTGGAGTGGGAGTACTGATAAGGTGGAGGCAGGAACAGAGTGCCCTAGGAGTCAGCAGCCCAGGTAGAACATCAAAGAAGCCCAGAGAAGGAGGAATAAGACCAGGGCAGGTAGGCCTGCAGTGGGTCCTGGGGCATGACCTAAAACTACACCCTGTTGGGGGTGGATGGTGTGGTGAGGCTGCCTTTGTGGGGCAGTCAACAGGAAATGCCACACCAGTATCTTCCTAGTGAAAGGCAAGTATGGGGCACTGGAAAGCCTTAGTGGGTGACGCTGTGGAAGGGAAAGGCTAAGGGAGCACACCCTGAGAGAAAAGCATCAGGCTTGGGTGACAGCATGGGGCCAAGAGGGCCCAAGGCCCAAAACCTGAGGGAGTGAAGCTCGGGCAGCAACACAGGGGCCATGAGGGCCCAAGGCCTAGTGGGAGACCTGAATACGAGTGAGGCCTAGTGGGGGGCCCGAATTAGAGGTCCAGGGACATAAACGGACACCTGAGGCCTGAGTGGGCCATAGGCAGAGTTAGGAGTCCAGGCATGTTGACAGACACCTGAGGCCCAAGGGATGTAGGGCTCAGAAGCCCCAGTGAGGAGGCAGGGTATGGGGGGCAAGGAGCCTAATGAGAGGCAAGGAGCCCAGAGAACATGTGGGAGTAGATGCCCCAGAGAGGGGGCATGTAGCCAAGGCAGGTCTAAGGAACCTTGAGGTCAAACTTGGAGCCAGTGGCTGAATGTGGCCCAGCAATAGGGCTAGGGGAGTTGTAAGTGATTTTTGGATGCTTTTTGTGTGGCATGGGACAAAGGTGTAGGGATGGTTTGGAGCCATGTATTACACCCTTGGCATCAGGGCATAAAATGGGCAGCCTCCCACCGATGAGCATCTATTTAAATCCAACAAAGGTGTGGCAGATGAGTCAAGTGGGTGGACTGCCCTAGACAGGAGGGTGGGCCAATGATGGGACCAGCCCCCTGTCACTGTCCTCTGCTTGTACATGCAAGGATCAGATTAGCCAGAGCATCATACTGGGATGGATGTTCACATGGTTGTCTGCCATGACTCCATAAAATGATTTTTCATCAGGGACACTACATCTTACAGAATTATAGACGGCTAGGGCTGGAAGGGTACTCGGGAGCCTCTCTAGTCCAGCTCTCTAGTCAAAGCAAGATCATCTCTCTCCAAAACACTGTATACAATGTTTGTCTAATTTAATCATAACTTAAATCATAAAACTACAACTACCCAGTCACACAGCTAGAAAGCTTATTACCCCCAAAACACCAAGAATTACCCCTGAAACACCAAAGAAATCCCCTGCTCAAATAACCCCATTTTTTTCCTTCCTAGCCTTACCTTGCATCTCTATGATGCATGGCACACTTCAAGGCAATTTGATTAAGTGGGTGGATTGCAGAGCATATAAAAAGTCTAACTCTTAATTAATACACTAATCCTTTTCACTACTCCTCCTCATAGCATGCAGTTCCTCAATGTCCAGGTGTGGACTATATGTCTCCATTTGGCTACACTAGTTTGCATGCTGTTGAACTGCACTCAACTTAATATGTCCTCAATGACTTTTACTCTTCTCCTCTAAGCTCCATTCATTTTGTGATCTGAATTTCTCTGTAGCAATGACCTGTTCTTGTTGGCATTTATTACTCTATCACATATTTTTGTTAAAGAGAAACCTTATCAACAATGACTTTATATCTACCTCCAGATAACTGAAAAATATTGAATGGCATTGGGATGAGAACAGGAATCTTCTAGACTCTGTGAAAAATAGTCCCACTTATGATGCCCCATCAACAATTATATATTGGAGATCCATCAGTTAGCCAGGTTTTTGTCTCTTTAATATCAGTCAGATTGATTTTGCATAATGAGCATCATGTTGACATGCCACCATTTGTACAAGTGTTCAAAGACCTCTTAAGCTAAGTAAATTCTAAACAACATGACTCCTCTGGCTGGAGTTAACGTTGTAGATGTGCAGCCTATAATCTAAGAGGAAACTTTCTTATAAGAATGTTGTGATTAAAAGAAAACAATGTCAGAAACCAGGGCATTCACATTTAAGATAAGAGTTGAAAACCTCTACGTCCAAACATTGGAAAGTATAGAAGTAGAAAATTAATGTGTTGAATTTATGCTAAAACGTTGTCTATCCATGACACATTTTCAATACAATGCATCCACTAGCATCCCTTTTTCTTATGGTACATCATGTAGCTAACTAATAGAGTCCAGTCAGCCAGTAGATAAGCTACACTTCCAGCCAAACATGGCCCTCCAATTCCTTTGCTTTATTTCAATTTCTTACCTGTAACACCCATCCTATACAGGCCCCTACATTTGCAGTCTTCCTACTCATACCAGTGCTGCCTCATTTTCTACATATCTGATTCCCTCCTTTTTTTAAAGAGCTACATTAGCTCTTACCTTTTACCATCATTGCCGCAACCATACTCTATATATTCAGATATACAATCTATATGAAAGAAAAGCTGAACTGCAGCCTAGCATAATGTGGAAGGCAGCCGTACACTACTTACTGTTAATTATTTATTTACATTTGCATGCCCCCAAAAGCATGGTGGGAGCTTGAAATAAAGGCTTGGTACAACAGAAGTGAGTAGGCACTAGCTATTTCTGGAAAATGGTTCTCCAATGTGGAGATGCAAAGGAAAGACTTTGAAAACATTATTTTGTAAAACAACAAAAGTAGAATATTCTTTCACAACTGTTTTAAATCAATCCTCAAATTGCATTATAAACACAGGAAAGCACTGAGTGGTATTCGTATTATGCTAACAAAGCCTTATGTAAAATACCCTCTCCCAAGATATAAAAGAAGCCTACATGAAGATATTCTGCTTCTTTCCTTCCCCTTGGCTTTCCTTCTAGTCTTTAATAAGCATTTTGAAGCAGGGTAGAACACAGTTTCCACAACAAAAAACGACTTCCTTGGCCTCTAGCTGAGGGTCAAAGTAATTAAAGAAAATTGCTGAACTACCAGTATTCAGCCTTTGTAAATCTCAGTGCAAGTGCCATGAAATTTCCTGAATGCAAATTTAGATTAGACTCCGATCCCATTAGCATTAGTGAAAGTCTGCAAGAAGAGAGTTTCTCTGGTGTAACCAACGTCAAAATTGAGAGCAGAGCTTTCCAAGGGAAGGCCAATTCAGCTCTTAGTTTCCATTTTTTTCCGTCTCGCATGTCTCCAAGGTACAGTGTCCCCAGGAAATAAAATCCCCAAAGACTCTGCAGTCATCCTGTGTTCTGGATGGGAACCCATGAGATTACTATCCCCTAACAGGACTGAACCACATCTAGAAAAAGATAGTGTGCAACTGCCAAAGGAGTGTTCCTGCTTCCCCATGCCATGAAGTTGCAGCAGTATTGCTTCATGCCTACCCTCTCATACCTTCAGCAGGCAGTCTTGCACATTTGAAGGCAGGAAGTATGACTGAACAAGACACAAGTTTCTGAAGTTACTGCAAAAAAGATATGAGACTCACCATGCAGCTGTGATAAGATAAAGGCTTAAGTAATCAGGAGTACATACTGATTACTGTTACTCAGAGGGCCTGGGGTGGCACTTTCCTTCTCCACAAAGGGTAGAACAGCTGTCCATAAAACTCTCCTGTCCCACTGCCACATCAGGGTTGCAGAGTTGGAGGTGGGGGTACTTAGTAGGTTTTTAAAATGCTGTTGCTCAGAGCTTTGAATGGAGAAAATAAGGGGCTGGTGTTCTGGAAAGGTGTGTGCCCCTACTCTCCTTTCAACTATAAAAGAAATCTTTGTTTCCCAACGCCCCCCCCAACATCTCTGAATTGGCTATAGCTAGTTTGTGTAGCCTTGCTGTTGTGCCCCGCTGCAGTAGTAGATGGGCTTTTGCCTAGGAAATTTAAAATGCTATAAGAAGTGCCCCTATGGTACCACTGAGTGCATCTACGCTAGATGTTAAATGTGCAGTAAGACTAATTTGGCAGTGCATTAGCACATCATGGCAAAAGCCATGCTAATACTTAGTCTACTGCACATTAGTGTCACTAAAAAGGTGTGCGCTGGCTATTATTGCACAGTAGCGCCGGTTACTGTGCATTGAGCTCATACCTGTTATTACAGTTACTAAACTTAATGTGCAGTAGCTATGGTGCGTTAATGCATATGTAGGTGTGCCCACTAACTCTCTTTTGGTCTGGATCTTTTGTTGGTGTAGATACATTTCAGCCATGAAGGTGGGAGGAAAGGAACCAGGACTGGAAAATAGAGTAAGCTGAATGACGCTTCCCAAATGAGAGCTATCTGAGGAGGAAGAAGAGGCTAGTATGATGAGAGAGTGATTTCAAGCTTTATGAGACAGGAGGCAGCTGGGAAGCCAATGGATTCTTGTCCCAGCTGAGACCCTCATGCACTGCACGATCCCAAGTGAAGGGATGAGCTCAGGTTCACACAGCCATGAGCAGCTCAACAAAGAAATCGAGCTGTTGGGGCGAGCACTTGGACCTGTCCCAGGGAGCATAGAGAGGTAGACACTTGCTCATCAAGCCTGAGTGTGTGACAGCATTAGCAAATTGCACTCTGTTTCCTCTTTGCAGGTCATCAGAATTGCCTCATTCAGCAGGAATTAATGGACGTGGATGATGATGAAGCAGTCAACGTGCCCAGGTCAGTCAACAGCAGGCCTGGAGGTGACTGGGGTTTGCTCCACCAGCTGTTTGACAGTCCTGCCTGCTGGTGCAGCTTTGTAAAATGAGAATTTCATAGAGCACATCCTTGTGCTCTGAGCTGTGAAGGCTTCTAATTTTCAGACTGTGCTCCTGGGTCCTGGAGGGGTGCTCCTGCTTATGAGGATCACCAGCTGAAGTGCCCTACATTACCAAACTGAACTCAGCATGCTGGAGAGTACATATTTCACAGGCAGTGACCTGTCCTTCTGGCTGTACTGCCAAGTTTTCATTGCTGCCTACCTAGCATCCCAGCTGCCCGCAGGATAGAAAGCTGGAGTCATCTAAGGGAAACCAGGGAAAATTTTCCATTTGTTACTGTGATTATGCAGCCTTCTCACTTGATCTGTTGGTAGAATATTGGCAAACTGCGGCAGTAACATGAAGGCGCTATGCTGAGAAAGCAGGAATCACAGACCCCCAGCACAATCTCGTACTTTGAAGTACAACATATAAAATGAAATCCTGCTCTCTTTTTTGTCTCTGAAAACTCTAGATTGGGGCAGCGGGATATATGGCCCATGGGCTGGATCTGGACTGTGAAGCTATGTTGTCTGGCATACCTGGCTCCCAGAGGGGGCTGTGAATTTGGGGGTGGGTCTGTTGGGATGACTGTTGACAGCAAGGTGTGAGCAGTGGCTGCACTAACCCTGACAGCTGTCACCACCCCTTGCCTTACTGCTGCATTCAGATCTGGTGTGTGAGGGGCCCCGCAGGTTGGATCTGGTCTGTGAGGAGAGCTGTGTTTGACACCCCTGCTCTGGATCATGGTAGCAGCCCCATTGCAGTTCAGTGAACTGCATGAATAAGAATTCATCCAACTGCAGCTGGTAGCGAGTTGTAAAATCAGACCAGCAGTGCTGGGCTGGGACTTTTGTGTGACTATGTGCTAGGTAATCATGATTTCACTACCACACGTTCAGCAGAATTGCTAGTGTATGCAGACTATCCTGTGGTCAAATTCTGCTGACTTCTTCCTGATCCAAGCTACTGAATTTAACATTAATGATCTGCAAGATACACTAGAAATTTAGGTTGTGAAAGTTTTCCATTGTGGATTACTTGTATGGATTGTCTTAGTGACTTCAGCCAGACAATTCAGATCCTACTGAGCATGCTTCCTATACTTTACCACTTTGAGTGAGGGTTGTATTATTTAGCCCTAAATACATTCATACCACTGCTTTTTTCAGACCTACCAGAGTGGGAGCTTTCCCAGATTTGTTCTATTTTAGTCTGTGAAGAGGGAGGAGGTTCTAGATGGGAAGAGAACAGGTTAACAAGATAATCTGTTTGCATGCAGTTGTCCTGTGAAAGTGTTGGAGACTCCCGGTGTCAGAAAGGCACTTCATTGCGATTCAAGGCAACACCATTCAGCCGTTAGTCAGGCATTGAGAAATGTGCCACTTGGCAGGATCAGAACCCATGACAGTGAAACCAGCATAACCACCAGCTGTCTGATAGGAGCTAGAGGGCAGATGAGCCTGAGGCCAGCAGGAAAAGAGCAGTTGGAAGAGCATTAAAGCAAGAAACTGAGGAGTTCAGAAAAAGCTAAGGGAGAAGCAGTACTATCAATGCCAGGGTTATAGAGGGCAGTGGGAAGCAATCATTTTGGCAGGTGTCCTACAAGGTAAACCCTGCACTTTCCAATCCCCATCTCCTGCCTGATCTGTTGCTTTGCTCTCTGCTGCCTGCCCTATCTACTGCTGTTCTCCCTGCTTGCTGCCCAATCTGCCACATGCTACACACAGGGACTGACCATGCCACTTGCAGCATACATACCAAGGGTTGTATTTCTCCTTGAAATAGAGAGTAGAGAGCCATAGAAGTGGGTCTTGGGTTCCCCAAAATGCCAAAAATCAGAAAACCAGGCTTGTTACTAATAGGACTCCTGGATAACAAATTGGAAGCACAAATAGCTGCTTATTGAGGTGTCATCATCTCATCATTCCATATATCACCTTTGTCTCCTGACGGCATTAACTTTAGCCCTGTGCATCCTGTTTTCCACCACACTTGATGCTATCCTAGTCCCTGGAAGACAAGATTCTTTGGGTAAATAGCATCTTTTATTAGACCAACTAAATAGTTGAAAAAACTGTTCTTTGCAAGCTTTGGGGTAGACACTCTACTTCAGACAGAGGGAGAGTCTGCAGTTGTTGGCCATTTTAATGTTACCTGTAGGGGAGGTTCAATCTCCCATTTCTTCCAGGCTGGCATTAACTTCACTCCTCTTGTCCATGGAAAAAGAGGTAGCTTAATTGGTGTCTTCCTCTTCTAAGCAGACTAAATCTCCTTTTGCCACCAGCCAGAAAAAAACCTGCGGAGAGAATGCCTACACTCAGTTCCCCATCATGGTGGTTCTCCATCACAGTGAGCGGCAACTACCCCCTAAGTGAGCTGCAGTCCTTTCTTTCACCAAAAGAATTGTCTGAATTAAGAGCACAAGCAAATTAAATAGCTTCACTGTATACAGGTGCCCCAGCCCTCTTTGTCTGCCTCTTGCCTGGTATATTCATTATCAGTATAGCAAGGTAATTAGCCATGTTAGTCTGAAGGCTGAAGACAAGGTGAGGTAGCACCTTAAAGACTAGCATGTTCATTAAGGCAGCCTAAGGCTCCCAGAAGCTTTTAGTTCATCTCATGCTTGCTCTAGAAGCTCCCACTTTTCTAATGTCGGAGTGCTTCTGAACGGGCATTGCCAATCATTCCACACAGAATGGGGATGTTGGATTTGTCAACATGGGGGCACTTAGTGCAATTAATCCAGATTAATTTAAGTATGAATTTAAAGTAGAGTGGTTTAAATGACATTAAACACCTGTGTGGGTGCTCTTGTTTTGAATTAGGGGCTTTAATTTGGTTTATCGTACTCTATTCTGCAAATGAACTGAGGTAGTGTGATTTAAGATTGCCTTAATCCTGCATGAAGACAACCACATAGGAGTTTAATGTGGATTTATTAATCCACTTTACATTCATACCTAAAACTAATCTGGATTAATTTTGTTGAGTGTCCCAAAGGCAAAAAGGCAGACAAGGTTATTTGGGTAAATCTGGTATCTTTTATTAGACCAAGACAAATAGTTGGAAAATTTCTTCTAACTGCAGACGCTTCCTTAGCCTGCTGAAGGGTGTTTATACCCAAAAGCTTGCAAAGAAGAATTTTTCCAACTATTTGAGTTGGTCTAAAAGATATCAGATTTACCCAAAGAGCCTTGTCTGCCTATGTCCTTAGACCACACGGCTACAATTTATACCCCCAAAGGCAAAAAAGCCTTTGCTTAGTTTTTGGGAGCTGCCATATGGGGAGGCAAACTATTTCTCTTGTGCTAGACCAGCTTGAAGTCATGCTCGTAGGGGTGAAAGGTGAATGCATTAGCTCAGCCTTGGTTGCCAGTCAAACCAGGGCAATTCTGTTTTCCTCTTTTTCCCCCTTAAATGGGACATCCAGCGTTTGATTGTAAGAATATGTTTGTGTGCAGATTTAAGATTATAGCTGGAATAAAATTAGTAATGCTAATTGTAGTAATTAGACTTCTTTAGTCTCCATAAGAATTTTACGGCTCTTATCGCATACAGGACAGGAGAAAGATGATACCAAGGGAGAGGGAATTAACTGGTGGAGCAATAAAAATCTCTTGCTTATTAGCAGGTGCTACTGGAATATCTAAGCAGCACATCTTTCTTTTTGGCTAAGAACGTAAAAGAGGTCCAAATAGTGGACCCCCAGAATGGGCTCCTGTGGAAGTTTGCCCCAGTCCAGTTAGCAGTAGCTCAGAGTAGGTGCTATTCTACTGCAGAGCAGAATTGCACAAACCATGTGTAACTCTCTTCTCCTCCCCCACCCCCCATCCCGAAAGTGGATGGAGAGGCTCCTTGGTTGCCTCCGTCCTGTCCCCTCTACCTGCTGCAGAGGAACTTGGATCCATGATCCTTCATAGACTTTGTCTTTGGGCAACTCAGTCTTTCTGTGCCTCAGTTTCTCTCTGTAAAATGGGAATAATAGCACTTCCCAAGCTCACAGGGGGGTTGGGAAGATTGCACATTTAAAAATGCAAGGCACCCAAATGCTACTGTAATAGGGGGCGTATAACTGTCACAGGGCACATCTCCACATGCGGTTAATGCTATTTGGCTTTACTGCACAGTAAATTTACTGCACAGTAAACTAATTTACTGTGCAGTAAGTGCCTATCCATGTAGACAGTAGCCATGTCTACACTTGTGGCAGACTGCGCAGTTGTTACTGCACGATCATTTACTAATTTCATAAGCAAGTACTAAATGACTGGACAGTAACTGGTAATACTGTGCAGTACCATCACCGCATGTTTTTTCCCCCGACACTACTGTGCAGTAGCATCATATCATGGTTAGTGCCTGGCAACGCTACTGCAGGGTAGCAATGAGTTATGGTGCAGTAACTTGTTGCTAATGTGCCATAGCATCTTGTGTAGATGTGCCCAGTGATGCTTTACTGTGCAGACTGCGCAGCAAAGTGTCTTGTGTATACATGGCCACAGATTCATAAATATGATTTGGAGGGAAGTACCTCCTGCCTGAGAAACTGATGTTAAACATGCTTTCTATCACTTCAGTGAGATCTTTCCTAGATGTAAATGTAAGATAGGAGCGCCAGTATTAAAATACTGTACATGTAGAAAGCTTCTATTTTCTGAAATACCCAGCAGCCAGTAGAATTTATTGCTGCTATAACCATGTCTGAATATGATGATACCTTCCAGTTACAGTGTCTTTCATCTAAAAAAAAGTATCCCAATATGCTTTTCTATAGTTGTTTACAGCTTTGGAGTTTTAAATGTGATCTGACTGACTGAGGCATGGTTTTGTGACTTAAGATCATCTGGAAGTATCAATCTCTCTAGCTTATCTGTACCATAGTTAATACTACTGCATTTGCACACCTAAAAAAGCCAGAGAGGAGGCCACCTTCCAGTCTTTTGACTGGGATGATTAGGATGAGGACAAGTTTATTAATATACTATGGAAATGAGATGGGCACTATGTCCTGGGGGCACTGGTGAAAAGAGGTCCCACAGCCCTGGGCCAGGCACTGAGAAGGTCTCAATTCATATGAGCTGCCTTTGGTTGCTGGAAGTACAGTTTTTCTCCAGGATCTTCACTCTGGCAGAGGATTTCCATGATGGAGGGAGAAATGTCTATTTATTTTGCAGCCCAATGAAAAGAAGGAGGAAAACAGGGAAAAAAAAGAGACTTGAAAAGGAAAGAAGAATTAGCAATGCAGGCTGCTGTTAATAGCCACGTTAGGACGAGTTTATCTACAGAATCTGCAAGAACGAAACTTCTCTAAAGTGAGCACTTAATACAAAGAAAAACAAGAGGATTGATAATAGAAATTACCCTAATGAATAAACAAGCTCTTTAAAAAATGGGCTCCTTGTGCAATGTGTTATTTTTAACTTAGTGGCAATTTGCATGCCAGTCAATTTGCATACATTAAACACAGCTCCCCTTCCGCCTCACCTCCCCCCCTTCCCTTTCAGTATATCATCTCATTAAAGTGCTGCTGGGACTGAGAAGTCCATGGCTCTGGAGGGTATATTAATTTGCCCAACACATGCTGTGTAGGTTTTTATCACTTGCCGCACATTGGACCTGGTGTCTTTGAAGTCATTAGCGCCTCCGAGGGACTTCTGCTTGAGGTAGTTGAAATGGAAAAGAAAGGGAAAAAAGAGTAAAGCCCAGAGGAGAAATATAAAGGGAAATAAAGGAGACCGTTTAGTTTGTGTTTAATTCCAGGAGGAAGAAAATCAGCAGTGCCCAAGCCTCTCTGTCTTGTCAGAGAGACTGGGCTTTCTTTTTGCTACGCCAGACAAAATGTGCCTTCTCCCCAGAGAATTGGGGCATGAGGCACAGAAGGAAGAAATGAGCCAACAAACTCTGCTGGCCTAGGCAAGCTGGTGGGGGCCCAGGTTGCAGTATCCTTGGGACAGCAAGAGGGTGGGTGTGGAGGCTAAGCATCAGGAGATACAGAGTGCTGCTGTTGCCTATGCAGCTATCTGTAGGGGACTGATGGTGAATACAAAAAGTGGGGCTCTCAGTATGAGATGTGGCCATTCCTGGGGTGGAAGCAGTGTGGCCTAGTGCAGAGAGCTCTTAACTGGGATCCAGAGGCATTGGTCTGCCACTAGCCTCCTTGGTGACTTTGGACAAGGAACTTCTTCCTGTGCCTCAGGTTTGCCACTGGTAATGAAAAGACCCACGTAAGGGAAGGTCTTCGAGATCTGCCAATGAAATGTCCTATGTATGGGCAAAGTGGTGATGTTTTCTGGGTGATTCATACACCATAGTGCTAGAGGAACCTGTGAAAACAGAGGAGAAAAGGACTCTGGTATCCCTCTGTTCCCTGAGTGTAAACTCCGTCAGTGTGCGCTTTGAGGAGTCAGAAGGCTTTGAAAATCCCAAATGGTAACAAAAAAATAAACTCTGAAAACTTTTCTCAAAACGCTTCCTGCAATCTTCACCCACATCTATTTCAGTAAAGCACAAAGCTGGCCCAGATAACTCATTGGGCTGCCCCAAACAGCTCTTATTATAAGTCTTTAAAGAATGAGCTGGGAAATTTATATAGGAAGTGATCCAAATCTAATCCAGATTAATACAGAATAGAAGACAGTTCATCACCACTTGGCTGCATCAATGTTTTTTCAATCTTTCTATCACGTAGACTCTCCCTTAGCCAAATCTTCTGACTTTGGTGAGTTCTTCCAAAACTTTTGGACTTTGCCAGAATAAAAAATGTGTTTTTGGTAAAGAACCAATGAATACAAGAAGTCTGGGGGGGCAGGACAGACACTGTCCAGTTTGTATGGAAAATCTAGGTGCACATGCCCCATATCCAACCATGATCAAGCTCCATTGCATAGATGCAATGCATAAACACAGTGAGGGACAGTACATACTACCAGCGAGCTTGCAAACTGAACAGATTAAGGGAAGATGGGCAAAGAGAGGTAAAGCCACTTGCTCCTGATCATCCAGGAAATCAATGAGGTCGCATATTGTTCTCTAATCCTCTTGCGAGTTTCCCAAGTACAAGAGAAAACCTTCAGATTTCTCTCTTCTGGAAGGAGTTTAGGACAGCTTCCCATCTTCCCACCCTAGAATGAGACTTAGGATATATGAATACCATCTTCAAAAGGGGTCTGAGAGCTGCAGCTGCTGTTTCACTATAGTTGTTATGTGTGCAGGGCCCTGTAGTGACACCTAAAACACCCCAACCTTGACCCGGGATGAAGCATGGTTAAAGTTAGAATGGTTTTGTTATATTTGCTATATACCTGAGCAGCAAACAGCTCCTTCCACCCTGGTTTGAATCTGGTACAAAAGTTTGTCCATAGCCTTAGAGAAACCAGCTGCCATACAGGGTAGGCTTTTGTGTGATCAGGTTAAGTCACTACTGTGCAGGGTCTACTCTTAAGACTTGGGAGGAGGAAGTCCTGGGTATGGATGAGTTTGGATCCAGAGGGCAAGGATCATGCTTCCCAAATGGGTCAGTATTGGCCTGGACACAATTTGTTGTAACTAAAGGCCTGAAGGGAGTGCAAGCCTGGTTTTCTTGAATCAGAGCCATTTCACCCTGCCCTCTTTCCCAGGCTGATTTTTTTTTCAAAGGGGATATTGTGAAGTGTGGTCTTTAGAGGCCACCCTGCCATACAGGATCTCATAAGAGCTGCTGAGTGAGGTATCCGGGCTCACTTAATACAGGCGATGGAACTTGTTTCCTCGGCAAGAGAACAATACCTTCCCTTCCATCCAAGACCCATTTATTACATGATATGTTTCAGATGTCTCTTTGGAAAAGGAAAAAAAGCAAAGAGAACTAGATCTTTTTTTTCTGCTGTGGAGCCGCGACTGTTCTATCCCATCATGTATTAATTATCCCCGTGCAGAGGCAGAGGGGAGGGGACATTTGGAACAAGTGCCAATTTTGCATTCCAAGCTAAACAGTCGTGAATTTCTAACATCTTTTCTCAAAATAAAATGGGCAATTAATTCATAAGGCAAGCTAATTGTTAATTGTTATTTCCCTCCTTTGCTTCCTCTCTCTATTTATATTAAACATGGAGATGTGTGAGGAGAAGAAGGCTACTAGCTGTTTGCCTAAATCATAAAATAATTCTTGTCATTTTTTGTGCTGGCTTTTGTGCCTCTTTCCCATTCTGGTTTTCTTAAAGACCTTCAAGGTCAAAAGCATTTCCTGAGTCTTTCCTTCATTCCTTAGAGAAAGTTGTCCAGGGTAGAGACTCAGATGGTGTAAATAGATATTGCTCCACTGGCTTTGCCAGCTGAGTAGCTGACAACACTCCCACCCCCACAAACACATAGCTGTGAGATAGTAGGGGAAGGGGGATTTTCCCTCCAGGCCACCTTCTGGTGGAAGAAAGCCCATTCAGGAGAAAGGCATAGGATCAATATTGACAACTGCAAACTCTACCTGTGTAGCTTCCAGAAGTGCCAAAGCCCATGAGGCACCATGCCATTTCCTATTTCTGTCTCATTTTTTATTTCTACCCAGCCAAGCTGCAGATCAAGCAAGAAAAAATAAATCCTGCTGTCCCTGGACTCCATCTGCTCACAGAGCTGAAGAGATATAATGCAAGCAGTCTCTGCGAGCCAGTCCATTTAGAAGCCTTCTGTAAAGCAGGCTGAATCAGAGATGGAGCCAGGGATGAGAGGCCAGCCAGAAGGGACTGCAGCACTGCTGAACAAAGCATGATTTCTCCAAAGCTCCATGTTGCAGCTGCACTTCTAAAGGAGAGGGTATTTGGGAGAACCATTGTGGAGGTGACAGTTTCTGTATCCCTTACCCAGCTGAGGCCTGAGTGTGGGGTTTGGCTTGTATTGATATCCTTCAACAAAGGGCACCCAAGTTATAGTCATGGAGGCAGTGCTGCGGGACTGTTGGTGTCACTGATTCTTGCTGTGATCTCTCAGTTCTGTAGCTCATCCCAGAAACTCTGGGCAGCGTCAAATATCAAGGGAGCCTGAAGCCCTGGGAGCCCTGATGATGGCCAGGGTCTTTATGATTTTCAAGCTACCTGCTGCACAGTTGACATCAATTACAGCCAGAGCCTCAGGGTGTGTCTGAGCAGGGATGAAGCTCATGGACCTCCCCACAGTTGTTCCTGCCCAATGAGTGTTAACCCTTGGAAATGAAATGGGGGTGCCCAAGTTGCTTTTCTTGAGCACATTGTAAACCCAAAGCTTGAGTGGGTGCTAACTCAGAGAGAAACATAGAAGAAGAATCATAGAAGAATAAGGTTGGAAGGGACCTCAGGAGGGCATCTAGTCCAATCCCCTGCTCAAAGCAGGACCAGCCCCAAAGCAGGACTCACCTGTGGTTGACACATGTGGAATGGGAACAGATTGGTGGAGTTTATTTCCTCATCAGCCTGATTGTACCTTCTGCCACCACAGTAGCTTCCTTTCACAGCAGGAAGCCTAGAAGTCCTGGCATCACCGGCTGTCCTGGACTCATGGAGCCAGAGATTTACCAGGATCTCTGGAAAAGGGGCAGTATACCTGGCAGGTGGCCACTGGAAACACCAGACACTATAGCAGCCCAGGAGGAAAGAAGGCAGTTCAGTGGGAGCCCAACCTTTGATTCACCAAAGGTTCTTTAACCCTGAGATGAAGAGCATGAAATATTTCCAGTTTAGTTAGCTGGCATTCTCAGATGAGATGATTTGGAGCCTCAAGTATTCTGAGACTCAGCTGAAGACAATGCGAGTTGGTGATACTGAATTTGAAATACATGAGTAGTTCATGTTGGAAATACTTGCCGTCTTCTCTAACTAGAGAGCAAAGACAGCACTGTGAGATTTTCTGAACATAACTCAGATTTTGAATATTTACTAAGAGCTCATAGAATAAAACATGTTGGAAGGTATTTGTCAAATAAACTTGAAAAACAAATGCATTTGAGGAAATTGGATTTGCCTAGCAGATATTGTATAAAGAGAAAAAGGATCTAATATCTTGGGATACATGAATCACTGGGTGCATCTACATGAGGTGCTCTATGCAGTAGAACTAATCACTGTGCAGTAAGTCTCACCATCTACACGTGTTGAACCTTAGGGCATCTATACACATGCTCTGGGGTGGACAAAGCAGGTGGGGGTGCTTGAATTAGAGTGGCTCTAAGAGTCTCTCTAATTAAAGTGCCTGCAGTGTGTGGCAGGGCCCCTTTGGTGTCTGCCACTTTAAGGGGCATGAGCAGGCTTTTGGGCAGCTAGCAGGTGTGGCTTAACCCAATTAGATGGCCACATGACCAAAAGGGGGCCACTGGATTGGAGGAGGGCTGGGCAGCCTCAATATAAGCCTAGGCCCTAGAAGCTGAGCTGGCAGTTATACTTAGGGATCCAGACAAACAATATCTCTCAGCCTGCAGCTCCCAGAACACCTGGAGGTCAGGGCAAAAACTATGGGGATGGAGGAGGTTCCTGGTCCTGAGGCCTGATCTGAAATTATATCCTGCTGGGGAGGATGGTGTGGTGGGGCTGCCTGTGGCAGGGTAGTCTCCAGGAAATGCCACACCTCTTCCTCCCCAGTGAAAGGCAAGGATGGGGTGCCAGAAAGCCTCAGCCTCTGTTGCTTTGTGGGTAATCTATAGAGGGGAAAGACTAGGAGAGCACACCCTGACAGAAAAGTGCAGGGTCCAGGTCCACTGAGTGGGGTCTGAGGCAGGGTCCAGGACCATTGAATGGGGCCTGAGACGGGGCCAAGTTTTACCTAGTGGACCTGAGACCCAAGGGGCATAAGGCCCAGCACCCTAGTGAAAGGCAGAGCCGTGGCCCCCATGAGGGGTGGAGTAGTGGGCCAGAGAGGGGCTAGAGGCTGAGGTCATCCTGGTGTGAGACAGAAAGTCAGAGGCCATATAGAGTAGGGTCCATTGGGGCCTGAAGGACTGCACATACTCTGGCCAGAGTAGAGGCCCCAGTGTGGGGAATGTGGCCAAGATATGTCTGGGGGCACCTGAGGCCAAACTTCAGCTAGAGGCTGAGTGCAGCCCAGCTAAGGGATCAGGGGAGTAATAGTGGATCTGAATGCCATCTGCAAAGCGTGGAACATAGTGTAGAGGTGTAGTTCAGAGCTGTGTATTATGCCCTTGGCATAGGGCATTAAATGGGAAGCCTCCCACCTAGGAACAAGTATTTAATTCCAACCAAGGCGTGGCAGAAGAGTCAGGTGGGCAGACTGCCTTAGATAGGTGGGTGGGATGAGGATGGGACCAGCCTCAGGACAGCCCCCTGTCACACTGCATCACATGTATTCAGCATCCAATGGTTCAAAATGGTGGCAGGGGTGCTTTAACTAAAGCTTGTTCGACAAGCTTTAGGTAAAGTGCCCCTGCCACCATTTTTAAATGCGGAGACACTGAATGCATGTGATGTGGAGGCTACTGGAGTGTGCTAATTAGCACTCTCCAGCAGACTCTCAGCAGACTCATGCTAATTAGCAGGCATCAGAGCAGAGCTCCATCACATGGATAGGTGTCCTTACTGTGCAGTAATTTCCTCTGTGGTGGTTAATGTGCTGCCTGCAAATTCAAGTAGCAAATTAATTGCCGAGTAATTACTGTGCACTATGGCACATGTTGCTGGCCAATCAGGAGCAAATTTGCTCCTGGGCAGCAGGGGCATGAGATTGCTCCCTGTCCCTGGGAGCTGCCTGTTGTTGGGATGGACTCTGCCACTGGAAAAATGTCCCCCTGCCCTGGCAGCAGGGAGCCTCGAGCCCCTGCTCTGCTATTGAGAGCACTGTCATGGAGTGGGGGTTGGAAGCTCCCTCCATGGGGAGAGCTCCTCACCCAGGATGGATGTGCCTGGGACTTTCCTGGGCTGTGTGGGGAAGTCTGCATGTGCTATCTGGAGGTGGTTGGGAACTGTCCCGGTCAGGGGCAGGTCCCAGCCCCACAGATTTTTCCCAGCCCCACGACCCAATCGGGCAATCAAAGCATGGGGTTTGGAAAGAGCTGCAAGGGATTACCCACCTAGCTGAGGGCTCACTAGTAGCTGCCCCACCAGGAGATCAGGGCAGGGAGCTGAGACCTGCACCTCCCACACAACTCTTTCCAAGCCCTTCTGCCCCCAATCAGGGAGCCAGGGCTGGGAGCTACCTGCTTCTAGGGCAGGGAAGCCTGTCTCTACCCAGGCTCCACCATTGGAGCCCACCTCGGCAGCAGGAAGCTCCTGGGGACAGGGAGCAATCTCTCAACCTCCACCAGCAGACAGCTGTTTCCTGGTCCCATGCTCCCTGCCAGCCCCCATGGAGAGCCTAAATCTCCCCCTGGCTGCTGCAGGGTGCTGGTGCAAGGCCAGAAGGGGTAGGAGCAGACTGCTGCCATGAGCAGCAAATCTGCTCCTGCATCCCCACACATGTAGGTGCTTGCCCTGGCTGGGTTTACTCTAGAGTAAACCTACCCCACAGCATTTGCATGTGTAGATGCGCCCACTGTGAACTGTTTGTTCTGCTCTGTCCTATCAACAGTTATTATTTTATAGAGCCCACTATACAGGAAACAGATCCCTATCTGATGGTGTCCACAGTCTGAATGACGGGCTTGACAGGTATCAATCATTCAGTGGCCTGGGGAGGGGAAGGGTTCAGATTATGGACTTATTTATTTTATGCATGCATTCATATTGGTGATTCAAGGGTTTACTTCACTTAATTTTGCTACAGCAGAATTGTGACAGCTGACATCTTAGCCAGCACTGTGAGATCTGAACTTGGGAGCTTCAAAACAAATAGTATGAACTGCTACAATTAGAGCTAAAGAGCTGTGTGTAGGGCTCTAATAAGTTCATATGCTCTGTGAATTGGGTGTGGAATGGGACCTGTAACACATATTGCCCAGGGGGTTATATATGCATACTGGTTAGAGACAGAAGTTACACATAAACCAGTTTCTGATTATTTAAACAGGTTTATGTGCACTGAACTTCTGTTCCATTACAGGTTTAAACCAATTTCAAAATGGCTGAAACTGGTTTGAGATAAACCTAGTTGAATGTGCTATCAGACTTAACTGATTTGGGTCAAACTGGTTTATGAAACTTCTGTCCCAAACTCCTTCCTGGCTAAAATAAAATCAGAGTCCCTCAGCATGCTTTCCAGCCCTGGGCTAGTCTGTGCTGTCTGCTTCAGCAGAGAAGGGTTGGGGTGGGGGGAGAGAGAGAGAAAGGCAGGGACTTCCCCCTCTCCCCAGGCAAACCCCGGTTGGGGTCTGGAGCCAGGAAGGGGAGTTAAGTCCCCATTCTCCTGAGTACAGAGCTGCCCTGCCCTGCTGGCTTACTTAGTGCTGGCCGAGACTGTGGACTACAAATCCCAGAGGCACCTGGAAGCAGGAAGAGGAAATGATGAACAATCCTGCAGAGTCCTGCTTTTGCGATGCTGGACTGCAAATCCCAGAGACCTCAGGGGCAGCAGGAAGAGGAAGTGCTAGAGAGCCATGCTCTAGCACCCCCTCCCCTTCCTTGGACTGAGGCACTGCAGGCATGTGGCTGCGTTTCCTGAATCCAAGGTAAATGTATGTCCAGTTTGTTCTCCATTTAATCGTTGCATTTTAAACTAACTTGCAAAGACTGAATTGATTCAGTCTTGGGCTTTTTGATTGTCTGTACTTAGCCACTAGATTTTGTAGACAGTGATGGTGAAGTGAAATTTTAAAACCAGTCTGCAAGGTGAGTGTCAGAAGCCTGCAGTACAGATTTTAGAGTTTGAATCAATAGCAAATGGGGAGGGGTTTGAAAATATCTAGTACAAATGGAGGAAGCAAGAAAATCAGAGGGTTGCAACAAATATGTTTCCACTTAATTTGTTTAACTGGATCCTCTTGCTAATCTCAGTTTGCTTCTTATATATTTTATGGTAGTCAGCTGTACATTCACCTCATACATGGCAAGAAAAGTATTGGGAGACCTTGTGCCTGCTGCTTTACTGAGACATGTCAGTCATGACATGCAGCACACCCTTTAGTGGCTGTCTTAAGCTCCAACACTACTCTGCAAACATGCTCGGATCCCAGCACCTCACACAATTCAGTCCCAGGCTTCCACGGACTAGAAGGTGCTGATATAATCCACTGCCAACATAAAATTAATCCAGGGCAAATAAAATACTAAGCAACCGACCTTCTGCTTAAAACCTGAACTGAACCTGAACATTTTGGAAGTTCAGTGTAAGGTTCAGGGGAAAAAAATAGTAAAAAAAATGTGCTCATTCTTGCATTTCCAAGTTCAGCCCAGGTCCGGAAGCCAGAAAAGTGAAAGACTGCAAGCTCAGCTCTTCTTCAGGTATGTCTGACCCAGTGGAAACCTCCAAATGCTCTAAATCTTTTGAAGAAACAAACAGCTGTCACAGTTTCCATTTCCAATGAGGTCCAGATCAGCATTCAAACTTCGGGGAGCTTAAGCAAGCTGACCCCAAACCTGGACTTTCTCAGATTCTGCTATCTCTGCACACAAGCATACACCTGCTGTGTTTCACTTCTTGTTCCCTGTCAATGTTACTTATTCCTTTGCCTTGTCACACCTGCCTTGTGTCTTTTTCTGGAGCAGAGATGGGATAAGCTGGCTGCTTATCCCAAATGGAGGGCTGTTTTTACAATGGGGATAAATGGCAAACAAGATGAGGCTGCCAAATTTGTTTAGCTGTTGTCTGTTACAGTTTTAAGACCTCAGCACAGGAGATTCTCCTTAAATTGTGTAACTCGGCAAGATTCTGACCTAGGTTGTAAGTTCTCTACTCCTTCCCCTGGTCTGCTATTATGTGCCCCCTTGCTACCATTTACACATCCTTTGCCATCTCCATACCTAAAGGAAGGCTGTAAAAGTCCCTATGTTGAATTCTGCTTCATGATGTGGTTGCCTTATATTTTACTACCCCTGCGAAGTGGCAGCAGTCGTTCAGTGCAATGAGATTCTCTTCTAGTGTAGAACTGGTAGACTGGTGCCTGTCCAATTACCACTGCTCTGCCTTTGCATTAGGGTGGTACAATGAAGCAAGGGAGATGAGATGAAGATACCCTTTGCCTCCATTGTAGATGTAGGCAGACTGCATAGATTAGGCTATCCTTATTGGACCAGTGGCTGGATCAGGAGAGTTTCTATGTTTCACATCACCTACCTTGACAATCTTGACCCATGGGTTTGGCCATTTCTCCTCTGCTTCCAGCTTTACAACATGAAGCCTGAAATTTCCAAAGCTGTTAAAAGTTTGGATGCATTTACTTACTGAGAATTGAGCTTTCAAATCCTTTGGGTGCCTACAACAGTTCCAGCCAAAAACTTTCCTGGCCAGTTGGGTGTTTTTGTTTTTTGAGTTTATTTCCAACCTTTTCATGATCCCAGCCTCCCTGGCCTCACTAGAGCTGCACCCTACCTTGCTTCCTTTGGAATGCACAGGCAAACTTCTCTTTGATTTCATTTGGAGAACGATGGGGGGCACAGGGAGGTCTTCAATGTGAAATCTACTCTAATAGGGACCAGAATGATTCCACCTGTTCATCTCCTTTGCAGTTTTGATGCAGAGCAGATGTGTGCGCGGGTAGGTGGGGTGTGGGAAAATGTCCAATTGCAGCCATTTTGAATTCCAAGACAGAAAGACTCTCCAGAGATAACACAGGCTGCAGCTCCTAAGAGGGGTATTGAGTTTTTGCTGCAGGGCAAATGCTGTACACCCTATAATATAGCTGATGATGAATTATTGTCCTCATTCCACAACCCACTAAAACAAAAAGATCTATTCCTTAAGAGAAATGTAATGGGTTACCTCTCTTCTTTCTGTGGATGGGTTGCCTAGCTGGAACACTTGCCTAGGAGACTGCAGATGAAGCCAAATGCCATCTGTCTAACTTTAAGTGATGTGCAAGGATGTTTATTTATTTTTTGTTGACTTTGATTGGTGTCCTTGACAAAGAAATGCCAGTCGCAGCATATTCTGATGCATAGCTGTTGTGGAAAGCAAGGAGAAGATCCAGACATCAGATTCTTGTTAATTTTTTGGACTTTCACCACCACTGGATACAGCAAAGGAACCAGACACTTGGCTAGTGTAAATTGGCAATTCTCAATGAAAAACTCACAATGTCCAGTGAAGTTGAGAGCTCCTCTGATTTAAGATGGCTGAAGGTGTCTAATATGGATCAGCTGCACACTTCTATACAGGGAAAATCTAATCCTTTTTCCTGTGAATGTGCCTGGTTATTGTCCTATGTTTTGTGCTGCCTTTTACATTAGTTCAAAGCCAGGAAACATATAGGCTGCAGTCATAGGTATAATCATACCATGAGTGTGTATACCAGACCAGCATAATCTAATATCTTAAGTATCAACAGCAGTGAAGGCATGAAACCCAGGCTTCAGGCTGGAGCCATCACCTAACTGAAAACACAGGGAGTGGTAGTCTATTAGCAGATTTGGCCATGCAAATGACTTACATGGCTACATCAGCATTTTACATTGTATTTTCCTAGCTTGAGGATTTACAGATGTAGTCCCCCAATGTGGGGCTAAATGTAGCCATGTGAAACAGCTGATTATGGGGACACGCAGCTGTTTCAATCTGTGGTGACCGTTTGACAGCTAGGGACATCCTATTCGGTGTCAACAGCTCTAGAGTCCTCCATGGCTAGAAAATATCGTTATGCTTTGAGCAGAACTCAGCAGTCGCTCTGCATCTGCAGCCAATAGGAGGAGGAGGCAGGTGGCCCTGGCCACCTCCAAAGCCATGCCTCCTTATGGGGTCATCTGCAGCCCTCTCATGGGCATGCCACATGCTTAATTGGCCTCCTAGTGCTCTTCCTTAATGATTCAATCCTGCCATCACTAATGACCTCTGGCATTGCTGACCATGGGAGCGGCTGGATGTAGATAGGGCACCATATGTCTATTGGCAGCCTCTTGGTTAGAGCTCCCTGGCACAGCTTGCCTCTCCTCAAGGAGGGGCAACTTTGCCCTCCACTTCTGCTGGCTGGACTCTGTGAATCACCCATGGTCCACACACAGAGGTGACCTGCTGTCACAGTTCTCCCCACAGTCAGTCATGCTTAGTGTGGAATGGGAGGTGGGGGAGGTTCAGAGCCCAGTCCTGATTAGCTCCACATATGATGAGGCCCTGAATAGGGATGGTGTGGTGCTGCCTGGCCCTCCACTGGGCTGGCTCGGATCCCTCCACGGTGGCATCGGCCTTGCCACCAGTGGGCAGCCTGCAGGAAAACCCATTTAGGGGGAGCCTAAGAGGGACACTAGGCTCTAGGCCCACTGAGCTTCTGTTTGCTGAACTCAGACTTTGGTCATCCAAATGCAGGTGTCAGAAAAAAGACCAGGACCAGGGGCAGGGGCCAGCCTGAATATCCGAGATGGAGATGTCCATGCGGCAAGGGAGTGGCAATTTGCTCCAATTGTTTATGTAGCCCTTTTGGAACCAAACTAACTTGGAGGTCTACACAAGAGGTGTCTGTCTTCCTCTGTACAGTATGTGCATTTGAGGAGGTCTGTGCAGGCTCCTTTCTGAAAACTCCTGGTGTCTGTGCTATGCAGGGGTAGGGGTGGAAGCAGCAGTCTTAATAGGGCTTTGAGTGGGGCACTGACCTCCCCCCTTGACTGGCCAGACTTATGGACCCCTGGCTGCACACATCTAGACACCCAGGGCTTTAGGCACCTGTGGATATATCCACAGGCTGCTGTACTTACAGGAGGAGCATCTACACACTCAGAAGAAACTATAGAACAGTGCCAAGGTTTTGGTCATCCAGATTGCACTTTTGGCTGGGGGATTTCAAGGCATCCAAGCAAAATAACAGAATGCCACCCAGAGGTCAGATTACAGATGGCTCAGGCATACTTACATGAATTGCAAACACAGCACTTGCTGTGTAGACACAGCGCTATGACATGACTGCATCAGTATTTTGTGCTTGTGTGTTCTTTGTGCAGCTCCCCACTGAGCTTCACAGCAACGTGCAAAGCACAAGAAAATTAGGCCCACTGGTTCTTTGGGGTTTTTTTTCCCCTCTGATCAGGGTTTGTTGCTTTAATGTGTAAGGTGCTGCTTAAGAATGTTAAGAGCTAGAATGGATCTTTTCATTATGTAAAGGATCAGAACAGAGTTATTACCTAGTTGAGACACAGTTAGGTTCCAAATGGGTTACATAGACAATTAAAGCAAATTGCTATTCTCTTGCCACATGGACAAATCCATCACTGGCTGTCCAAACTGCCCTCTGCTCCTGGTCCTTTTTTTGACACAGTTTCTTCACTTGGACCAGGAATTCATTTCTGAAGTCCAAACATGCCACCATTTCTACACTACAAACTACTTCTTCTCTTGAATGTGTTGGGTTCATTGCATGGTGGGGAAACAGAATGAAGCCTACACACTCATCACTCTGACCACTCGCCTATTGGTCTAGTAGCAGCCCCATGACACCTGCTTTTCAAGTTTGGAAAAATTGCTTCATGCTTCCTCGCTCCCTTGTGGAGTGGTATTAGAACCTGGCCTTGAATACTTAAGACATTATGAACGTGCTTTTTGTATTTTATAGCTCTCCTGGCAATACGTAGGTGAGGTACGGGTATCAGATTTCTTGTATAACTTAGTCAGTGGATTCTGTTTTACTCAGTTTCTTATATTCAGGTACTTGCCATCATGTTGGATGTTCTTTCTGAGTTTCAGAAAAGGGATCTTCAGCATTTGTCCATTCAGATTACTGTGTGTAGCCCCAGTGGTGTGATATTTCTAAGAGCAGATGGACTGCCTATCTTAATAAAAAGGGTGTTGCATTTAACATGATAGAAAAAGGCAGTGGAAGCAACTGATCCCTAAACTCCTTAAGGAAAATACCGTGGTTCAATGCCATTGCTAAACAATTGTTGCATGAGTTAACAAGAACACTGATTTACCTACTTCTTATTTTACACTGAAGCGTGCTAGAGAGAAGACCCATTTTCTCATGAACAAAACAGAATCCCTCGCCAGACATAAAGAACCTGGAGTGCAGTGCCTTATGGAGAGCTGTTCTTAAAGATAATTCTTCCTATTTGCAGTGTTACATCCTTTCTATGTTTATTTAACTATGCAAATGAAAACAGGATGGCAGTTTCTAAAGTCAGCCTCTCCAGTGTCTTGTTAATGAGGCAATGGCTATGACTCCATAGTTAAGCTCAAATCTCAAGTTTGCTTTTTTTTTTTTTAATCTACCTCCCACATCTCTGACCTTTGGCTGAAATGACAGATTAATTGGTGAACCAGGATGCCTACAGAAGGGCTCTGTGAAAATCGGGAAAGTGTTGCGTGTTTCTTTGCTACCTGATCAAACTCCACCCCCCCCCCACCTTGAAATTTTAAATACCTCCCTGTTGTCTTGCACCTTTTTAGTCTAAATGCGGGTGGCTTTTCAGAACTCTAGATGCCATTTCTGGCAACAAGAATGAGACCATTTTATTAGTGGGAAAGAACAGTTAAAAAGTGTGTATCTTTATTCTGTGTAACTTTGACCTTTTCTCCTATAATCATGGGGCTGGATTAGAGTAACAAGCGATCCATAACAGAGAAGGAGACAACTTATGAGCCATCACTGAGCCCTGTTTTCCCCTTGGTCATGGGTCCAATAAGCCTTTGGGTGGCAAAACTTGCTTACCATTCTGTATCGCCTTAGCCATGGCTGTGTGTCAAGAGGCACAGCCAGAGCCAAGACCGAGTTCATTCACTGCAGTGGGTGTAGCAACATGGAGCAGCTACTTTAGTCCTTGCCCTTTGTAACAACTCATTTGTACCTGCAGGGTGAGAAAGCAGCACTCAGGAGGAGGACTCCTTACCTGCAGTAAGATGATTCCTTCTCACATGCTATGGTCAGATTGGCTCTCCTGTTCTGTGTTCCCATTGGTCCAGGATGCACCCAAAAACTCCCCTGTTGAAGGGTGTGGCAGGGAAGTAGTAGTATTCTGCTCAGCACCATCTACCTCTGAGCCCATGACTGCCTCTGGCCTCACCACTGATCTGCTGCTTGGCCTTGACTCTGAGTCAGTAACTGCCACTCTTGATCAAACTCTTGCCTGGTATTCAGCCTTGGCATGCTGGGCACTGGTGATGCTGGAAAAACAAAACAGAGAATAGGGGGGGGGGGGGGCCCTTATATACTTTTCCTAAGTCCCTTTGAGACTTGCTAGTTTTTCACGGTTTATTTTCTGGAGTGGTCCCATCAGCAAAATTCTTGAGCCCAGGTGCGAGCTGAGTCTGTCTCTGACTCCAGTGGAATTTCCCATGTGCTTAAAAGTTGGGCATGTGCTAAAGTACCTTGCCTTTATGTTTGACAGAGTGAGCGGGTATTTCCAAAGTGATGGCAGATGGAAGCAAATCATTTAGGACTGGATTCTACTTGTCTTGCTCATGCCAGGAAACACTTAGCCCAGAAGACCCCCTGTTTGTCTAAGGCTGTGGACAAACAAACACATTATGATGAATTAAACAAGGGTGGAGACTTACTGCTTCTCAGCTTCTCAAAGATGTGCTATATTTACCATATGGCAGGTTGCACCTAATTTGCAGTAACTTAACCCTGCTTCATTGAGAGGTAAACTACAGGGATTTTGCTTTCATTTATCTTGGGGCTAAAACCATGGACATTTACTGTTACCATGGAGCTATTGCTGTACAATAAGTTCTTGCCCCCTTTTAACCTGTGGTAATTTGTTCATCTCCCCCATAAATGCCTATGACAGCTAATTGGGTAACTGTGATGATATTTTTCATGGAAGAATAACAAAGTTTGTTTTCAGTTTCATTGCTGTTTATCTTAGATTTTGGATTATGTTTCTCAACAAGAACCTGAAAATTCAAAAGCAAAAGATTAAAAATATTAAACAGAAAATGGTGGAAACAGAACTACTTGCATGAACACTTCTGCTCCATATGTTCCACTGAAAAAAGGTTGCTATAGAAAGGGCCGGAGTAGCCCAAGTGCTGGCTAATGGGAAGAATGGTTCCCGTTGCTTCTCCACAGTCTGCTTATCCAGTAGTGATCCCTGTGGTTTTTAGTGGGTACCCGGACCCACCCATTTGTGACATTCTTTAAATTGATTTCTCTATAGGATCAGTTATTTGTTCTCCATATTTCTGGTTCTTTTTCGCTTGGCTGCTGGCCTCTGAACTTCCAGATGGACTATTGCTACCTTATCTTCTTTTTATATCCCTTCTGCTGCAATCATTTCTGCTCTCCCTTCAAATTCCCTCTGACGAAACCAGCAGATTCATTTCCATTCACAACTCTTAATCTTCTGCCCTGTGTTAAAGCCTCAGAAGCGGTTACATGTCACTGTTCTCAAAGCCACTGCTACAGAGAACACAATGAAAATACAGCAAGTAAATATTACTCGTGGATACTCACTCACTGCTTTTCCACCCAGGGTAAACCCCTTTTATAAAGTGGATTTTCTCTGTCACTGTCCTTGGCTTCTAAGCTCTGAGCTAAAGCACCGACTTAAAGGGATTTATCTTGACATAGCAAAGGACATTTCCAGCCAATTAAAAATATGATAATAGAAGGAGGGGAGAGAAATATAGTGCTTCCTCTGCATGAGGGGCTTGTTGCCACTCATCAGTCTGTGCCATGCTGAAGGGATTAAAGTGCATATGGGAGGTCTGTGTCAGAATTACCATTAAAGGGGCTTAATCAAGCCACAGCTGCACTCCTGGGAACAGAGAAACAGTAACTCATTACTGGTGAGGATGGAAGGATTACCTCAGTAATTTGCTTCTTGACTTTTGCTTTCTTTCTCGCATACACAGGCAAATACCATCACAACCTATTCTTCATTTCCGCCTCATGCTATGGATTAGATAAATCTGAGATGACTCAAGAGTGCACAGGAAGTCGATACAGGGCACATCTACACGAGATGCTAACTGCGCAGTAGCCTAATAACACTGCACAATAGTGTGCAGGGCAAAAGCCATGCTAATATGCTACTGCGCAGTAGTATTAGGCTTCTGAGCACATAGCATCACTAAACAGCCGTGCACTGGTGCTACTGTATAGTAGCACATGTTACTGCTCATTGATTTAGTAGTTGCTTATACAAATACTAAACTGTAACTACAGCGCATTAATGAATGTGTAGACACACCCACAATGTCCCAAATTGTTTGGGAACAGGGTGGAAGGATGGTCTGTAGTGATTACAGTAATGGTCCTCACTTGAAATGAAGAATGACTTGCTAGACTGTGGTTTGCAGAAAAGGACCTAGGGATTATAGTGGACCACAGGTTGAGTATGAATCAAAGCCTAGTATCATACTAAGGTGTATTAACAAGAGTGCCACCTACAAGTCTCAGGGGCTGGGACACAAGTTACACATGAAGTGGATTAAGTGATCTGAAACTGGTTCAAACTTGTAACAGAACAGAATGTCAGTGCATATAAACCAGTTTCAAAAATGGCTGAAACTGGTTTAAAATAAACCTGGTTGAATGTAGTATCAGACTTAGCTGATTTGGGTCAAACCAGTCTATGAAACTTCTGACCCAGACCCCCTCCTAGTTCAAGTTAAATTACAGCCCCCCAGCATGCTTTGCAGCCCTGGGCTGGGCTGGGCTGTCTGCTCCAGAGAGCAGGGCTGGCTGACAAGGGGGCGGGGGCAGGGGGAGGGGCAAACCTGGCTGGGGATGCAGCCCAGTCTACAGAGGGGGGACTCCTCCTGGCAAACCCCACCTGGGGTCTAGGTCTGGGGGGGTGTTAAGCACCCCTTTCCCCCACTCAAACTTCCTGCTGGCTGCAACTCTGGACTACAAATCCCAGAGGCACCTAGAAACAGGAAAAGGAAGAGATGAGCAGCCCTGCAGAATTCTGCTGCTGTAATTCTGGACAGCAAATCCCAGAGACCTTGGGGACAGCAGGAAGAGGAGGTGAATACATCTGGTCCAGGGCAGGTCCAAGAATTGAACCTGAGTCTCAGTCTAGCCCCTTTTGGACAAAACAAGAATACTGTCTCCCATGTTTCATAAATGGCAGTTTCAAACTGAATTACAAAAGTTACTGGATGCAATCAAGGAACTTTATTTCATTTTGTTTTGTTTCTAAAGATTCTTCCTGCTGGTCTTTCCTGGCACTGAGATGGTGTCTGCAGAACTAGGATTTCCAACATAGGTCAGTGGTGACAGCCTAGTTGGTGACACCTACACTTCCAGAGGACATGATGGAGTACTACCTTCATGATGTTAATCAACTGACACCAGCCATTCTCTGTGATTGGCCATGTTTAGCGTGACTAATCTGATAACAGGGTTAAGAGTGGGAGTGGTGACTTGTCTTCTGTTTTCTCTCCCATCCTTTGTTCAATTCACATTGTAAGCTCTTACGGGCAAGGATCACTTCAGACAGCACGTGTGTGTGCAGTGCCTTGCACAACATGGCTGTGAAAGTCTGTCGGTGCTACAGTAATACAAATGATCATCTTAATAGAAGGCCCAAGTGTGATAAGCAGAGATGGATACAAAGCACACGGAGCAGGTTAGAATGATTCAGCTCCTTTGACAGAGGAAGCTGTGAAGGAGAGTGAAGGGTTACACAAGGCAGCAAGGAGAAACACAATCTTAACTTGTTTTCAGTTTTGTGTATTTTAAAAGGCAGCCGCAACTTGTAATATCAGCACTTGCTGAATTAATTTGCTGTGCAGCATCTGTAATGCTCACAGTTCCTTCAGTGAATTCTAGTTTTGAGGAAAATCAAGAAAGTAATTACCTGGCTCAGCCATTAATTACTCACTACTGGACATTTTCGAATGTGTAGTATGAAAAGCCTAAGGCAGCTATTAAGTGTAGCTCTAATGCTATTGATCTATTTGTGTTTATCATGAAATTTCTCTGCTTTTATGACATTTGATTGAATGCAAAAGTACAGGTGCAAGGAACCAGAGAGTGAAATCCATCCACTCTCCTCTTCTGAGCTGTGTCTTGGCATTGCCTATCACTTTGTCCCCAACCAGCTTAATTAAAATAGGAAAACTTCCTCTGACCTTAATAATTTCCAATAAAAGAACCACTTGACCCTTTGTGAAGAATTAGGGAGGTGAAATGAAAAACACCTACATCCACATCCCTAGGTGGTAACCAGGATCCTGGACACTCCTCACATTAGTGATATAATAATTTTCTTTGTGGCTGTAACAATTCTTGGAGGAAGTGGGAAGGGCAGACAAATGGCTTACTCTTTCCTAGGCTGAGTAGAGACCATTTGCTGGAGGTGATGATCTACTACTCCACTATACTGTTGTAAGTAGGTTGTGTGATTAATTTAATCAATGTCATAGGATCATATCATAGAAAATTAGGGTAAGAAGGGACTTCAGGAGGTCACATCTAGTCCAACTTTGATGTCTATAGTTCCATCACTGTAATGCCCTTTGCAAGGGCCAACTGACTCGAACTTCCACAGTCAACATTTACACACAGGGGCTGCCAGGTAGGGTTATGCAAAGCTTCAGGTGGTGATTCGATTTGGAGGAGATTCGGCCCGATTCGGTGGCCAAATCTCCAAATCTGAATTGAATCAGGGGACCAATAAAAAGGTCTGAATCAGTTTGAAGCTCTCCGAATCTTCGGAAAAGATTCGGAGAGCTTTGATGATTTAGACAGTCCCTGGTGGCTGCACCAGGGAGCTGCAGCCAGACTAGGAGCTAGTAAGTAGGAGATGGGGGAGGGCAGGATGGAGGTGGGGGGAGGGGACCATGGGAGGAGCCCTGCCAGGCCCTATCCGCTGCCCGCTCCCCCAGCCCTCCCATCGAGGGGCTTATGCAGAGCCCCCCACACAGCACAGGGCAGCGAGGGGCAGTGGGGATCATCCCCCCCACCTGGCAGGACCGGTGAGCCCAGGGTTTTACTTGTTTGTTTGTTTTTTCCTTAAAGGGCTGGAGCCATGGGGGGCGGGCCTGGGGGAGCAGGGAGGGGTCAGGGGGCTTGTGCAGAGCCACACACACAGTGTGGGGCAGTGGGGGCAGTGGAGATCGCTCCCTCACCCAGCAGCATCTGGTTAGTTGGGGCTTTTTTTCCCCAAGTGCCAGAAGGTGGGGCAGGGGGGTGTGGGGGGATTGTGGCAGAGCCCCTCATGCAGTGTGGGGCAATGGGGGCCAGCAGGGATTGCCCCCTGCCCAGCAGCAGCCATTGCTGGGGCTGGGAGAGCGGGCGGGGGTGGGCCTGGATGATTCGGCGATTCAGCAGCAGCCAAATCTCCGAATCAGATTCGGCCAAATTGATTCAGGACAGTGATTCGAATCACCGAATCAAATCGCTGTCCCCCGAATCAGCCAAATCCAAAGCAAATACTAGCCGCTTCGCACAGGCCTACTGCCAGGCTAATGGGAATGAAGGGGGACAGTGATGTGGCACATGCAGAATGCCTCCATACCTTGGTGCATGCCTTCATCTCCAGTCCCCAGTTCTGCCTACATTTCAAAGATAATCAGAGAGGCTGGAAGGACAATGTGTCACTTTTGGACACTCCTCAGAAACACAATGTAGGTAGCATGAACTGAGGCCTATTTCGAGAAAAAAGGTTCTGCATGTTGACGGAGGATTGGATCATTTGAATTATCATTTGATCATAAAGGTAGTGTTTATAGGATCCAGGCTTCTTTGTGCTAGGACTGAAGATACCCACTGCTGGAGACAGTTCATGACCTGTGATCAAAATAAAGTATGGGAGCAGAAGAGAAGGCACAGGCAGGTGAAATGACTTGTACAAGGGCACACAGTAGTTAAGTGGCAGAGCTGGGACTAGTAACCAGGTCTCCTAGGAGTTAATACAATGAGAAGGCAGGGCAGGGTGACACCTTGTAGATTGACTCATTCAGAAATGTGTAAGCTTTTGTAGGCAACAGTATACTTCATCAAATGTTATAGGATCTGATGAATTAGGCTGTTTCCTATGAAAGCTCATACATTTCTGAATGAGTTGGTCGATGAGGTACACCCGCCTTGCCTTCTGCCTAACTACCTCTCTTAACTAATTCATGCCTTACTGAACCACTTAGAAACTCTTTAACTTAGCATTCATACCTCTGTCAGTTCCTCTACCTGGAACCAGATCTCTCAACCTTCTGGGTTTTGGCCCTTGAGACGTTGCAACTTACTCAGAACAGTTTGTTGGATTAAATAACGTCTTTCTACTAGTTCATGTGAGTGCAACCCAGTGTCCACTGACATGGATTCTTTGCTGTAGGTAGATACTGCGTGCTGGAAAGCTGTCAAGAAACTTGCAAACACGAGGAAAGCAGTATAAACAGAAGCAGTACAAACGGCAGTAGCCAGTGGTCCTTACTGTGCTATGACTTGTATCTTTGCGTAGGCCATGATAACTTATGTCCCAGTTCCACATAACCACAGATGCAGTAGGGCTGCATCTGACACACACGCTTCAAGCAATGACTTCTGTTCCATGTTGTTGGAAGGGAAAGGCAACCTTTTGATTGCAATAGTGGACTTAGAGTTGATGCTCAAGAAGGGGAAATCTTAACCATTCTCCTGTAAGAAGTTCATTTCCACCTTCCCTGGTAGCTGATCATTTAGATTGGTTAGATTTTTGTTCTGAATGGCTGTACTGGCAGGCCAAAAAGTGGAACTGGATTTTATACTCTCCTATCAGTATCTGGTCTGATCCTTTTCTTTTTCCTTCAGCTTTTTAATGAGAAACCAGCAAAACAGCTGACTTTTCACCAAGGTGCAGTGTTTATTCTATTAGGCAGGGCATTCAAAAGTGGTCAGAAGGTAGAAATGCTATGGTGATAGGCCCAGGGCATGGAAATCTGTACCACAAATGTAATACAACTTTAGCAATAACTATTTAATTAGGCATCATTAACTAGTTTCCTTCTTGCCATAAAATGTGTATTTATAATAGTTATCATGTAGAGGTTTTACTCTGCAAATTGTAAAGTACTTTACAAAGCAGGTGGCCTACTCAAGTCTCTGGGTATCCTAGAGTCTTGGACTTCCTAGTTAGCTGTACAGCAAAGTATGGATAAGCTGACCAGGTCCTCAGCTTGCTAGCTGTCTTACTAGACAATTGGAGTGTTGCACAGAATTTTCAAAAGCTTTCACTTTGATTCTTCTGAACTGGAGTTCTTTTCTGAAACATTCAGTTAAAAAATACTGATTCTCTTGCCCTATGAAAGACAGAAAGATAGACAGAACAAGAGCACCATCAATCTAAACAATTGATCTTCATGGTTAAACTGGCATGAGATGAAGGAGAAATCTAACTGCTTTTGTGATCATGTGCCACTGAGCATGATGAAATTTCATAAAATATTGAATATTCGAGAGGTAAGCACTAAGCGGGGAAGTTCAAGGACAACCAATGAAATTAAAAGGTAGCAAATTCATAACTTGGTAAGAAGAGACACTTTCTTCGTGTAATAAGACCATGGAACTCATTGCTCTTAAATGTAATTAAGGCTGAGAATTTAGTAAGATTCATAGAGGGACTGGATATTTATATGGATATCAGAGTTATCATGTTATTTATCAATGTTTTGGAAAGGAAGTTGAAGTTAAATCTTCTCCTTGGGGAGGTAATCCAATCTCGGACTGGTAGAAGCCAGGATGAGAACTCATGGTGGGGAGAAAGGAGAGAAAAGCTATAATAACTAAGAGGAGCTCCTGCTCCAGCCAGGCCTAGAATCCGTTAGGGCCTGAGCCCAAAGCAAAGTACATGTGCAGCACAGAGCTTGGAGCTGGCTCCAATCCATGGTGCTTCTTTCTCCATTTCTATTAATGCCATCACTAGGGTTACCATATGGCCAGGTTTTCCCAGACATGTCCCCTTGTTGGATCCTCCAATCTCAGTCCGGGCGTTTTTTTTAAATATGATCAAATGTTAAGGATTTTGGTCAGTTCAGCTTTGAAGTTTTTCTTGGCACTTCCTGGCTTGCTTTAGCAAGGAGCTGCCTGGGACTGGGTGGAGTGGAGAGGGCGATGGGAGGCAGGGTGCACATGCACGTGTCCAGGCAGGAGCAGCCCCGGCACTGGGATGCAGGTAAGTGGGGGTTGGAGGGCCAGGGCTTGGGGACTGTTCTGGGGTTGGAGGGGTGTGGGTATGACTGGGTACTAGAGCTACAGGGGCCTGGGGGGAGGCGCCTGCCCTTCCAGCGGGGAAGGGGCTGGGTGAGCCCTTCGGGGGCAATGGGGAGCTGTGTGCATGGCCAGCAACACCAACGCCAGTGCCCTTTTTCACAGAGGTGGGGCAGGGTGGCCAGGAGATGCTTCAGGGCTGGGAGGGGCAGGAGGCTGTGAGTTGGGAGTGAGGGGAACCAATAGGGGGCTGCAGGTTGGGCATGAGGGGCACTGGCAGGGCTGGGGGGGTAGAAGGCTGTGGGCTGGGAGTGAAGGGCACTGGCAGGGGCTGCAGGTTGGGAGTGAGGGGCACTGGTAGGGCTGGGGGGACTGTGGGTCGGGACTGAGGAGTACTGGGGGTGGGAAACTGCAGCTCAGGAGTGAGGGGCATCAGCATGGCCGGGGCAGGGGTCTGTGGGTCAGGAGTGAGGGGCAGCAGCAGGGCTGGGGGAGTTGGGGCTTGGCAGTGAGGGACAATAGAATTGGCAGGGGCAGGGCATGGGAATATTACTGCCCCCCACAATCATATTATCCCCCTGACCTCTCCCCCCATGTGACAGGTGTCCCCTTTTTTGGAACTGGAAATATGGTAACCATACTCCAGGTGCTAGTGCCTCAGTTCCCACCAACCCCCTGATGCCCCCAAGATCTCACTTAAGCCCCCCACTCTCCTCTCCTCCCCTCCCCTCCCCCCCCAGTATCCTACATTAGCCAGTCCTATAACCCAAATGCGCAGTTGTGGGGACCCACTGGAGCTAGGTGTCAAATAATCTGGAACGGACAGACAGAAACAGATGGACGGACCCTGGCCAGAGAGTAGAGGGGTCCTGGGAACACAGCAGTGCCTGGGTCACAGCCCTAACACACCTAGGAGCAACTGGGTCTCGGGCAGCCTTTGCCCTGGGAGTCCGGATGCTCTTGAATGAGGATTGCCCTTCAGCACAGCTGAGCGCTGGCCTGAAAGCAAAGCCAGGCTGTGGCAGTTTCACTGGAGAGGGGAAGCAGCCTGAGTCCTTGGGAAAGGCCACACCCAGCAGCTGCGATGGGTTTGCTGCTCCTGGGGGATTGTGATGGAAATGAGCACTGGGCACCAGGCCGGCCTTGCTCCCTGCTTCCTGGCACTGCTCTGACTCCTTGCATACAGGGTCAAAGGTTCAGAAACGGGAAGGAAGGGCAGAGTGGATGCTGTTAGATGGAGTCAAAAGGCTCATTTCTTAGCAAAGCGGTGTGATGCAATGGTCTGGCTTCCTCATGTCAGCTGGGAAGAACCAGCCATGACCTCTGCACAGACCGTGCTGCAAACCAGGCCTTGGGAAAGTGTTGCCGGGCACTGGCCAGGGATTTGCAGGATGCAAGCAACAAACACTCGCCGGGCAGCATTGCCTTGCTGCTGGATGGCAGTCTCTCCATCTCCCTGCAGGTTTGAATCCTGCTCTCTGTAAGTTTTTCCCTGTGAAAAGGGAACAAGGGGAGAACCTGAAGGTACCCTCCTAACCTTGAGCTTGTGGCTTGATAGTAGAGGTCTCTGCTTAGGGTGTTAGAGTTTCAGGTTTGAGTCCTGCTCATTTTAAGTCATGACTTGAGAGGGGCGGGGGGAGGAACAAGGGGAGACCCCAAAGGCAATCTTTTGGACATTAGCTTGTGGCTTGGTGGTGGAGTTCTGTGCTAAGATGCAAGAGACCTGGTGTCAAGATCTGCCTCTGGTCTCTCCTTGTTCCTTTTTTTTTTTCCAAGCCGTGACTTAAAATGAGCGTGCTAAGAAATGAGCTCCATCTAAACAGCATCCGCTCTGCCCTGCCTCCCCATTTCTGAACCTTCAACCCATGTGTGAGTAGGAGTCAGAGCAGAGCCAGGAAGCAGAGAGCAAGGCCATCCATGGTCTCTAGCACTCATTTCCGTCACAATCCCCCAGGAGCAGTGGACCCATCACAGCTGCTGGGAGTGGGTTTTCCTGGGGGCTCAGGCTGCTCTCCCTCTCCTGTGACACTGCCGCAGTCTGGCTTTGTTTCCAGGCCAGCGCTCGGCTGTGCTAAAGGACAAGCCTCGTTCAGGGGCATCTCGACTCCCGGGGCGAAGGCAGCCTGAGACCCAGCTGTTCCTGGTGTGGTGATATGATCCATGCACTGCTGTGCTTCCAAGACCCCTCTACCCTCTGACCAGGGCAAGACCTGTACTCCCTCCCCTCCTCTGGCTGTGACAAGTGAATCATCAGACACACATTTGGAAACACCACACTTTAATTTGCACTTCCCCGGTACCCTCCAGCCCAGGAGCCTCAACGCATTCACAATCCATGGGGGAGCAATGCCAGCCCTCCTGCTGCCCATCCCCTCCTCTGGCCAGGGAGCAGCCCCTGGGTGCACAGACCCACACCCTTGTTACCAGATTTGCCCGTCACTTTGGGGTGTGCTCATTTATTAGGGGTACGTTTGGGGGGGGGGCGGGTCGTCTCTGTAATTCTATCAATGTGCAGCTTGCCTTACTTGTGTTTCTATAAGGAGCTGTATCTCTCCCTTCTGCAAGTCCTCACCCCCAATGGTGCTATCTTGCAGGACTTGGGTTCAGCGGGGCTGGGTTCCTCCAACCACCAAATCAGTCAAACACATGTATGCACATATACACACAGATCAACAGGATACGCCTGAGCCAAGCTGGGTTATTTAGCATTGACAGGCTAACACCCTCATATGCCTTGAACTCAGTTCATCAGGGCAACAATAAAATGCAGGCAGACACATGCACACAGGTTAACAGAGCACATCTGAGTCAGGCTGGACTATTCAGCATTGATAGGCTGACACACTCATGTGCCTTGAACTCAGTTCATCTCT
>NW_005841975.1:1574509-1581858 GCF_000455745.1 Alligator sinensis | reverse complement strand
AAATGCAGTGAGTCACACACATACATGCATGCTAACAGAGTACGTGTGAGCAGGCTGGGTCCAATTGGCACTTTCAGCTGATACCCTCATGCGCCTCAACTCAGCATGTCCCAATCTCTTGTCACAATGGTCCTAGTAGTAACCCCCTTGATGAGCAGACCCCACTGTGGGTTTGGGCATTACAGGGATCTTTGGCTTAGGTAAAAGATGTGTTGCTGCAGAGCAAATAGGGAGGTCAAGGGGAAGAAAGAGTAGGTGAGGTTCAGAGAGAAAGTATAGCAACCAGCTTGACCATAAAAGTTATTTATTGCCAGGTATATGAACTTACGATGATACCACTAATGATAGCCATATAAGAGAGAGACAAACAGTTACAGTATTACATAGTTTTAATTAGGGTTTTGGGGAAGTCTAGCTCAAGTTTGATTAGCAAAAGTCAGGTTTAGAAAGCTGTGCCTGCAGTAAGAGAATAAAAGTCAGGTTCCTGGAGTGAGAGAGAGAGAGAGTTGGGGTCTCAGCACTCAGCGAAGCTTGAGCCAGTCGAGGTTCCCAGGTGCTGTTGGAGCTGGCAGACAGGCAGAGCCCTCAGCACGATCAAAGGAGAGATTCCAGGCAGAAAAGGAGTGGCACTGGTGCAGCGTTGGATCCAAGCACCAGGACAGACACTTGAGCTTGGGTAGAGGTTTTTGTAGAGAACTAACAACTAACGAACACTCCTGCAGGTCAGGAGTGAGGGGCACTGGCAGGGGTGTGGGGGCATGGGCTGAGGGTTGGGAGTGAGGGGCACCAACAGGGCTGTGGGTTGGGAGTGAGGGACAACTGAATGGACAGGGGCAGGGCACTGGCATATCACTCTCCCCACAACCATCTGTCCCCCTGGACCTGCATCCTGTATAACTGGTGTCCTCTTTTTTGCAACTGGAAATATGGTAACTAGCCAACACCTAGAACAGAGGAGAATGGAAAAATGCTCTGTTGTTAAGTGTAATAACGACATACAGTGGGTTTCATTCTTGGGAAATTTTGAATGCCTCAGTGAAATTTCCTGCACTTTAGAAGCCATTTGAGAGGATACCTGATATGAGACAGGTCTTTACCATATGACAGCAGAATGGGATTCAATGGCTAGAAGTCGAAAGCAGTGAAAGTCCAGCTGGAATAAGGCACATTTTCATTTTTACTGGTGAAGTTAATTAAGCACTGGAACACACCACCAATGAATGTGGTAAACTCTCCAGAACTTTGTGTCTTTTGAATGACATTATGGGCCAGATTACATTTCAGCTATTAGGTGCCTATGTCGACTTCTGAGATATACATGTGATCCTGTTCCACCCTCCTTCAGTCCCTGAAAAAGCATAAGAGTGCCTACTTCTATAACATATCCACATCATCAGCTCAGCCCTCAGACTAAGGTACAAACAGCAGCAAGGATGAGGATCTGTCCATGCACTTTTGTGCAAGGTGTGTTTCAGGGACTCAAGCAAGGTTGAAGAGGCTGCCTAGTCGGTGGAATAGGATCTGGTCCTAGATGTCTTTCTGTTGGGCTTCCTACAGGAATAGCCAAGCAAAATCCTGTGCTTGTGTTAGCCATGTGGTCAGAACGCATGGCAACCATAGTACCCTCTGGTCATAACAACCCATAGATCTATACATGCAGCAATTCAATCCTCCCTGGTATTTAACTGCAGCCCTCTAGCAGCAAGTTGTGTGTTCTATTAAGAAATCAACAAATGAGCAACAAAACCAACTGCCCAAAAAGATTCACATTTCCCATTAGGCATGCATGCCAAAACCTGGAAAAGTATGCCAAAGGAAAGCAGTACCAATGTAAGAACCAAATGAAAAACAGCACCTTCTCCTGCACTCTGCTCTGCATAGGAAAGCTGAATTCCCACACTCGTCTCCCAAATGCATCCAGGGGGCTGATTCTTATGCCTGGCAGAGCTCCACTGAGTCCTGGTTTCCCCCCCTGATATGGTGCGAGGCCCCCCTGCTCCCAACTCTAGGCTGCAACTGAGTCCTCATTCTGCTAATTGGTCCTGCCAGGAGCGTGTGATCTCCTTGTGGCATTAAAAGCACCACTGACACCTGGGAGCTGGAAGGCGTAACTAAGGATTTGCTCCTTCAATTTATCATCAAGAGCCCCAGAGGTGAATGTGGGGCAGCTGGGGAGATGGGTGTGGAGAAAGGAATAAAATTCAGGCCGAGCTGTAACAATTTATCACCATCCCAGAGACGATACGGTACAGCAGGCAGACAGGCGCACACACTCCCCCATCCTGATTACGTTATTATATTACACCTGACATTCCTTTCTTCCACTAATATGTTATTTTTGGCTTGACAGCTTTATGAGGGAGAAAAGAGAAATCGAGAAAGAGAGAGAGAGAGAGAGAGGGAAGAAGAGGGAGATGCACACCCGGACAGACACAGACAGTATTCATTCCTTATCAGCAAAGAATGGCTCTGAGTCAGGCAAGAGATAGATCTGCTGATTGAAATGCCTCGCTGATGCTGACAACTCACTCCTTACCACCTAACTGGATATTCCTCTCCTTTGGGAAGGCAGAGGTAGCTCCATAGTGTCCCCCAAGAAACTCATTGTGGCTTAAGCAGAAAAGCGAGAGTTCCACCCATGATCTGTCCAGCATCTTGCATTAAAAATAAGGGCTAGCTGAATCTGGGTAGCAGAGAGCTGGATGCATTCTCCAAGTCTGTCCTGCAGCCTTCAGACAGCACTCTAGGAGTATGACCATCTTGATGATGGCAGTATACACATTAGGTGCCCTGAAGTGACTCTGCAGACAGTCCCACAATGCCCAACAGGGTGAGGGAATGTTCAATGCAAGGCCTAGGCAGCAGCACCAAGTCCAACCCTTCCTTGGCAACTCACAACTCTGCTGGGGCCTGATGAGACTGCACTTGTCTCCCAGGGCGAGGTGTCTCCTCCCTCTGCAGGGGGCCCTTAGCTGCTCCAGGCTCTTCTCGGTCTTTGGCCCACTCTCGGCCCTGTGTACTGTCCCATGCACCATTGTCCCACTCTTGGCCCTATGCACCATAGTCTCTGCCTTGTGCAGGGGGCTGAGGACCTGTGCCACCTGGTGCAGTGCCCGGGGTCTCGGTCCACTCCCGGGCCCTCCGTATACCGATCCATGCACTGCTTGCCCTGCCTCCTACAGGGGTTGGAGACCTGAGCTGCCACGTGCACGGATCTGTGCACCATTGCTGCACTTCATTCACGGTGGGGCTAGGGATGCAGCTGCTGCCACTCCCTGTCTGGCAGGGCATCTTCTGGCACTTCTGGGGCAACTGCTCTGCCCCGCTGGTCAGCTCATCCAGCTCTTCCCAGCCCTCTTCACCGTCCCTCATTGAAGCTGCCTGTGTGTTGGGCAGACTGTCTTTTTATCCTCTTCGGAGGCTCTGCCCCAGCTTGGAAATGGACCAATCAGAGAGAGACAGGGTTAGTTCCCTTTCCAGTCCATTTTTTCACTTCGCCCCTGGGTAGGGGTGGGAAAAGCCTCTGCCCTTGCCTTTCCTGATTGGTGGGGAATGCCCCACCAATCACTCTAAGTCCTTTTCAAGCCAGCGAATTTGGCTGCTGCCAGCAAGCCAGCCACACAAGCAAAAAAACCAAGCAAAAAATCCAAACAGACCCCAAATCAGTTTGAAATCGAGCAGACATTTTTAAGGTAATTTTGTTCAGATAAAGCAAACTATAAAATGAACATTTAAAAGAAAGATTTCCCTACCAAAAATTGTTTTAGATGAAACCCAGTTTTTCCATGGAAATATTTTTCAGCTGAAAAATGTTGATCAGCTCCAAGCCATTGTTTCTCCCATGTTCCACTAGAAATCTCTGCAGATACATGGGGGATGGTTACTCTCAACATCACAGTGGCCCAATAGTATAACAGAGAGGGCTTATTTTCCTTGAAAGATTGAGTCTTTGGATGGGATTTCCAAAGGAACTGAGTTGAGTGTGCATAAATCCCACCAGTGATGGCTGCCTAGCTCTCATGGACTTCTTTGATAACCCTGGTTTCTATATCCGTGGCATTATAATGCTAAGAAATGGAACAGAATGAGTCAGGCTGTTGGATTTACCTGTAAGGACTTGAGCACAAGCTTTACTTAAATCATAGGAAACTAGGTCTGGAAAGGACCTTGTGAGATCATCTAGTCCAGCTTCTTGCTCAGGGCATCCCGGACTAGACCATCCTAGCCCAGTGTCTGTTCAACTGGCTCTTAAAAACTTACAAGGATGGAGATTCCACAATTTCTTTAGGATTATCAATGCCTGCTCCAATGCTTGACCACCCTCTTAGTCAGAAAACTCCCCGAATTTCCAACCTAAATTTTCCCTGCTGAAGCTTGAAGCCATTGTTCCTAGTCCTGTCCCCTACAACCACAGACAAATAGTCCATCTTCATCCTCTCTGTAATCGCTCTTCAGATATTTGAAGACTGTTATCAAATCCTCCCTCAGTCTTCTCTTCTTTGGCCTACATAACCTGAGTTGTTTCTGCCCCTTGTAAGTCCTGTTTTGCAATACCATGATCTAACCTGTTTAACCAGGATGTTCTCCTGCTCTAACTCAATGTGTGAGTTAATGTTGATTTGCTAAAGCAGCATTACTTGCCTTCGAGTTATTTCTTACTTGGACTGTTATTGGGATCACTCCTCTAGGTTGATGGGATGGGGGCCTAACCTGTAGTGTATGTGGGAAAGTAAAACCCAGATGTCTCAGAGCATACACATGAACTGGATTCTGTAGCTCCTTGGAGTTTCAGATATTTGCTTTCAACAACTTTCATTAGCACAGTCTCTAATGGCTCCTGTTGCTTTTGATTTCTTCTGTGTCACTAGATAAGTCACTCATTGGGTCTGTGGGGGGAAATAAGTAATCCTGCTCAGTTTCAGGGTTAACAATCAGAGAAGCAATTACACCACAGACATTTCTCATACAATCTCTAACTGTAAAACAAATAAAATATCTAACAAGCCATCTCTCCAATCCTAAAATCATAACTTCCCCATGTCCTCAGTGCCTTGATTTGCATCCCTTTCCCCCTGAGGCCTAGCCCTGTAATACACTCCTTTGCTAATATATTTACAATTACTGCTTCTTTTTTTCCCCCTTCACTAGTTGCATGCTGTACATTGTTCCTTTGGAAAAGCCCTCCCCACTTAGGCAAAATGTCTCATTTCCCCAGGCATCCGGGGAGAAATTCAGATCAAACAGAACAATTAATTCAACAAACAATACAATTAAGCCATGATCCCAGTGCAGTTTCCAGCCTGAAACAAAATAAACAGCTCTAACAGCATGGATAAATAATCTCACAGATGGAGGGATTTTGCGAGTGGCTAACTTTCCCTGCATAGACTTTCTGAAAACACAAGAAATGTGGACAGCATAAATCTCTGTCTGCAAATCTCTTTGGATCCTAACTAGGGAACCACATGTATGCTATAGCACAGAGGATTGGATTGAGACCTCGTACTGGGACTCTTGGACCACCAGCTCCAAGGGAGAATTATGCAAGGAAACTACATACAAAGAATTGATGATACAGTAGAATTGTCAGCCTCTCCCTGCAGTCTTGCCCTTGTCATCATCTTGACACAAAACACATGGCAATGAAGCTGTGAAGGAGGAGAGAGATCTACTTCACACTCAGCTGGACATGCTTTTTACTTTCAAAGTTTATAGAAATTCCAACTTTTGGCTGAGTATCAAACATAGCTGATATTTTGGTTGAAAATGAAGTGTCTGCAAAATCTGCAGAAAACATCAAACGAGCATAGAAAGTAGATGATGGAAAGTTGAAAGTGAATGGATACTTCCTAGCCAAAAATTGGTTAATATGTCTTCAAGCATTTCCAAGGGACAGGCACTGACTGTTATAGGTTCCTTCCTGTGTGGAGGAAGAAGAGAAACATTTAGGCTTGGCTGTCCAAAGTGGAAGCTCTGCTGAATGCCCTCTGACATCTTCTGCAGAGTTATTGCTGCAAGAGACTCCTTTTGGGAGGTATTTTCAACAGCAACTGGCATGACCTAACTATCAGTCACTTGGCAACTCCTACAGTCAGCAACCAGTGGAAGAGCTACTGCCCTTGAAGTCTAATTGGCCCCATATCCATATGAGGGGACAAGCATCTTGAGGGCTATCCTGCAGGATGTAGTTCTGAGAGTTACTGTAGTTAATAAATATATCAGTGAAGATGGCTAGTCTCAGGCTTGAAATAAATGGGCTTGGGGGGGTGGTAGTTCAATTATTTGTTCTCTGCCACCCCTCCTGCATGGCCCACTTCAGGCTCAAAGCCAGATGGGTTATGGGTGGAGAAGGAGCAGCCATCTTGTTCCTAGATAATCTTAAAAGTCTGTTAAATTCCCCCAGAATCATTCAAATGCATCCACTTAATGTTTCAGGATTGTTGGTGGTAGCTGTGTTGGTCTAAGGAAAGCTAATAGGTGGGCAAGGAGCTTTGGGTAGATGTGGGGGTTGGACTAGATGACCTCCCGAGGTCCCTTCCAACTCTAACTTTGTGTGATTCTATGATATCTTTTATTAGACCCAGTAAATGTATTTAGTTGTTCAGTTGGCCTAATAAAAGATATCACATCTATCCAAAGAACCTTGTCCACTTAATATGCGAGTCCAAAACCATGAGCAATATGTGCTCATAACAGGAGCAGGCATCCTGCTAACTAACAGATCTCCAACAAGCCAGGAATTTCATACAAATTCAGAGATGTTTGAAATGCCTGTTATCTTTGGGGTGCTTTGGTATCTATTCTGGCAATGCCTCTGATGCTGTGGTTTTAACTATAACTCATAACTAGCTTTCGAATAGCGCAGGCCATGGGACATGACAGCATCCTCTTCTCAGAAGCTGACCCATTAGCACAAGTCCTAGCAGTACTGCAGGACATCAGGGTCAGTGCTTTTGTCTCTGAGCCTTGCTTGTTCTGGCTCACGACAAGAGATAAAAACAGCTGGGAGCTCAGCTTCCAGAGACTGACAGCTGTTCTACTCAGGAAGGGACCGTCCCAGCCACACTACAACACCCAATGGTTCAGCCAGTAGTTAAGAAACCATGGCACAGAGCAAGGGGCCTCGCTAACCACTTCCTAGTGTTTCACTTTCTTTTCCGTAGCAAGGAGCTGGCAAGAGAGTAGTCCAATTCCAAATTTCCAGATGGATGAGGGGTCATTTCCAGTCAGAAGTTATGCTGGAAGATATTCTGCTCTGATAGATCACTTCCTCTGGTCTAAGGGGTATTCCTCCAGGCTCATGTTGCTTTTCTTCATGGCATTCAGAGGCACTGATCAGGAAATGCTGC